>NW_024045093.1:1560922-1634124 GCF_015852505.1 Tachyglossus aculeatus
CGGGTTTGAAGGAGAAATATTTCCCTCCACTCCTTCCACTCCCTCCCTCACCTCTTATCCATCAGAGCTGTGGCTTAGGGCCAGGGAAGACTTGGGGCGGGTGATGCAGAAGGGGATGCAGGGTGGCTGATACAGGTGATTCAGAACCCTGGGCAGCGTGATGCTTGCTGCCATTGGAGTTTTTACCCGATCTGTTCGCTTGGTAGTAAATGTCCCCTGGAATGCAGGGTGGAGGTTCAGAGTGGACCCTGGTGGTGAACACTTCTGCATCATTTCAGGTGGGTTTACAAAGACTTCCAGCACTTCCTGGCCCTGTTGTTTGCTGTGGAGGAGATCAACAAGGATCCTAACCTTTTATCCAATGTGTCCCTGGGGTTCCACATCCACGAAAACTACCACCATGCTGATAGAGCCATAGAGGGTGCCTTGATGTGGCTGTCGGGAGGAAGACAGACCATCCCTAACTACAGCTGTGAAAGACGGGAAAAGTCCGTGGCTGTCATCGGAGGAGCTACATCTGCCCTGTCCATCAGCATGGCAAATATCCTGGGACTCTACAAGCTCCCACAGGTAGGAGACCATTCAACTAGTCTGGTGGCATCCCTATGTAGATAAGGAATGACCACATTGGAGACATGTCTTGTGGAAAAGAGTTTCCCTTCACTTCTTTCAATCCCACACTGCCTGTTGAGAAGGGATGTTCCTAGGAAGGAGCAGTTTTTCAGACACAACCTAGCGCTGCGTGTGCTTCAAGGAAAAACCAGGTCCTGAGGGTTCATTTATCCAGATTATGTAAACGTTCAAGTGAATTTCTGTTGCACTCTTTTCCATTGTTGTTTTTTTTCTGGCTCCTAGTGCACTCCCTATCCATTCTGCAATTTTCCCTTTTAGAGGGGTAAGAAGAAACGTTAAAAGGAAAGATATGTGTGGGGCATGGAGTCAGCAGACCATACAGGAACCAGGAACAGGGGATACACATGTGGGTATCATTCACTAGTTCATTCATTCTTTAAATAGTATTTATTGATCGCTTACTGTGTGCAGAGCACTGTACTAAGGGCTTGAGAAGTACAAGTCGGCAACATATAGAGACGGCCCCTACACAACAATGGGCTCACAGACTAGAAGGGGGAGACAGACAACAAAACAAAACATGCAGACAGGTGTAAAAATCATTAACAAACTAAATACAATAGTAAATATGTACAAGTAAAACAAATAGAGTAATAAATCTGTACGAGTATAGACAAGTGCTGTAGGGAGGGGAACGAGGTAGGGCAGAGTGGAACGATGGGGAGGAGGAGAGGGAAAAGGGTCCTTAGCCTGGGAAGGCGACCTGGAGGAGGTGAGCTCTCAGTAGGGCTTTGAAGGGAGTAAGAGAGCTAGTTTGATGGATATGTGGAGAGAAGGCAATCCAGACCAGTGGAAGGACGTGCGTGGTGGTTGACGGTGGAACAGGTAAGAACGAGGCACAGTGAGGAGCTTAGAGGCAGAGAAGCAGAGGGTGCGGGCTGGGCTGTAGAAGGAGAGAAGAGAGGTGAGGTAGGAGGGTGCGAGGTGATGGAGAGCCTTGAAGCCTAGAGTGGGAGTTTTTGCTTGCTTCCCTTTTCTTCTCACTTTGCACTCACTACTTTTGGAGAGCTTCTCTACTCCCATGGCTTCACCTACCCAGGCCAAGCAGTAACTCTCCAATCAGTCTCATAGTATTAAGTTCCCACATCCTCTGTCAATCTTACATTTCTACTTGTCTTCCAGGGATGTCTCTCTGAAGCCTTCATTTGAACTCTTCAATGAACTCTTCATTTTCCCTCCCGTATCCCTTCCTCTGCCTAGGTTTTCTATCAGGACTGGTAACACCACTCTTATCCCTGTTACCAAGACCCTCATTCCTGGCATGAGATTTTCTAGGAACGCTCTTACATCAGTCTCCTCATCGATCTGCTTATTTGTAGATAATTTTTCCTTAATCTCTCCTGTTAGCCAAATGCAGTCTATGAAAACCCTGTTCTATCATGAGAAAGCTTCCCTTCATCCTTGGGGATTTCAATATCCATGTGGTTGTTCCCGATAACCCTTCTGCTGACCGTTTCCTTTCACTCCTTCACTCCTTGAGCTCCTGTTCCATCCCATTTTACCCACTCTACAGCTTGGACATACTCGATCTCATCCTCGCTATTGACCCTCACCAACTCTACCCTCACCAACTCTGAAATTACTTTATAATGAAAATTACTAATAACTGTGGTACTTTCAGGTGCTTACTATAGGCCAAACCTTGTACTAAGTGCTGCAGATGTTAATGAGGATTAGGTCCCACATGGGGCTTGTAGTATTAGTAGTAGGGAGAATATGTTTTTTGAATCCCCAGTGAAAATCAATCAATCAATCATAGTTATTGAGCACTTACTGTGTGCAGGGCACTGTACTAAGCGCTTGAGAAGTACAAGTTGCCAGCATATAGAGACTGTCCCTACCCAACAGTGGGCTCAAAGTCTAGAAGGGGGAGACAGAGAACAAAACCAAACATATTAACAAAATAAAATAAATACAATAGATAAGTACAAGTAAAATAAATAAATAAATAGAGTAATAAATATGTACAAACATGCATACATATATACAGGTGTTGTGGGGAAGGGAAGGAGGTAAGATGGGGGATGGAGAGGGGAACAAGGGGCAGCGGAAGGAGGGTGCTCAATCTGGGAAGGTCTCCTGGAGGAGGCGAGCTCTCCGTAGGGCCTTGAAGGGAGGAAGAGAGCTAGCTTGGCGGGTGTTGGGAGGGAGGGCATTCCAGGCCAGGGGGATGACGTGGGCCGGGGGTCGACGGCGGGACAGGCGAGAACGAGGAACGGTGAAGAGATTAGCGGTGAAGGAGAGGGGGGTGTGGGCTGGGCTGTAGAAGGAGAGAAGGGAGGTGAGGTAGGAGGGGGCGAGGTGATGGAGAGCCTTGAAGCCGAGGGTGAGGTGTTTCTGCCTGATGCGCAGATTGATTGGTAGACACTGGAGATTTTTGAGGAGGGGTATAACATGCCCAGAGCGTTTCTGGACAAAGACAATCCGGGCAGCAGCATGAAGTATGGATTGAAGTGGGGAGAGATACGAGGATGGGAGATCAGAGAGGAGGCTGATGCAGTAGTCCAGACGGGAGAGGGTGAGAGCTTGAACGAGCAGGGTAGCGGTTTGGATGGAGAGGAAAGGGCAGATCTTGGCAATGTTGTGGAACTGAGACCGGCAGGTTTTGGTGACGGCTTGGATGTGAGGGGTGAATGAGAGAGCGGAGTCGAGGATGACACCAAGGGTGCGGGTTTGTGAGACGGGAAGAATGGTAGGGCCGTCAACAGTGATGGGAAAATCAGGGAGAGGGCAGGGTTTGGGAGGGAAGACAAGGAGGTCAGTCTTGGACATGTTGAGTTTTGGATGGAGGGCAGACATCCAGATGGAGAGGTCCTGAAGGCAGGAGGAGATGCGAGCCTGGAAGGAGGGGGAGAGAGCAGGGTCAGAGATGTAAATCTGGGTGTCATTAGCGTAGAGATGATAATTGAAGCCATGGGAGCGAATGGGGTCACTAGGTGAGTGAGTGTAGATCGAGAACAGAAGGGGACCAAGAACTGAACCTTGGGGAACCCCCACAGTAAGGGGAACCAAGTCCCAGAGAAGTGACGTGACTTGCCAACGAGACTTGAGCTGGCAGTAGAACCCAGGGATTCTGTCTTCCAGCCTCGTGCTCTTTCCACTAGACCACAATGTATTCAACTGAAAGCTCCGCATGTGACTTCTATCCTCCTAACCCAACTTGGACATCTGAGGTGTTCCCCCATAGAAACGTTCAATCTATTAATCCACACCAATATTCTCAAGTCATCGTATCCCACTTGGTCTCCATACCCAAACTACCTACCCTGATGCACAAATTGACACCCTCAACACCTCCTCTCTACTGGTCTCAACTCACTTGCTCCTCTATCCCTTCACCATTATCTTATCACTAACCCAAAGCACTGGATTACCTCCATAGCACTCTTCGTTTGCTCCCGTGGACATGCCATGGAACAGTGCTGGCAGAAATACAGAAATCAGGCCGACCTAGTTGATGTCAAATGAATCTTTTCCTGCTCTATCTTGCCCTTTCCCCTGCCAGACAGCAATCCTGCTCCATGCGTATTGACCTCTATGCCCATTGTCTTTGCCAGGTGTTTCAGTCATTTAAGTCCCTCCTCAAATCCCAACGATCTTTAGTCCCTCTCCTGACTATGTACTTTGTGGATAAAATTGAAATAATCAAGCATGATCGCCCTAAATTCCTCCCTGGTCCTGTCCAGTCCCTCTCTCTCCCACTCATTTTTTGAACCTCTCATCTTTCCTTGAAGTGTCCCAAAAGGAGATCGCCTGCTTCCTCTCAAAATCTACCCCTTCTACCTGTTCTTCCGACCCTTTTTCTTTGGATCTTATTGCAGCACATGACCTCTCCTTCTTTTTCCTTGTTCACCACCACCTTCACCTGTTCATTATCCAATGGCTTCTTACCCACTGCTCGCAAACATGCTCACATATTCCCTCTCCTGAAAATAACCCTCCTTGACCCCTGCAGCTCTCTCTGGTTATAGCTCCATCTCCTCCTAACATTCCTTTCCAAACTCCATAAGTCAGTTGTCTGCACCTACTGCCTCTACTTCCTTGCTGATTTCCTACTACAACTGAGCCCATACCGTCCATCCTCTAATGCCAACCTAATCACTGTTCATTGATCTCATCTATCTTGCTGCTGCCCTCTTGCCTATGTCCTGCCTCTGGCCCATAACTCTCTCCTCCTTCCTACCCGAAAGATGATCACTTTCCTTGTACACATAACCTTGCTAATGTCAGGACTTTTCCAAGAAAACTTGCCTGATCAGACCCTCATTTCCCCTACTTCCTAGCCTTTCTGGTTGGCTCTGCACTTTTGGTTCACCCCACCCCTCATCCCCAAAATACTTATGTACATATCCATAATATAATTTAACATCCATCTCTTGATCTACTCTGTTAGCCCACTGTGGGTACAGAACATGCTTGCCAGCCCTGTTATATTGTACTCTTTCAGGAAATGAGTACAGTGCTCCACATGCAGTAATTGCTCAATAAATATAACTGATTGATGAAAATCCCTTTGAAGACAGGTATTGTGTTTTTTGCCCTTTTCTATCATTTCCCAAATGATAAGATCATTGATTCAATTGTATTTATTGAGCATTTACTGTGTGCACAACACTGTACTAAGCGCTTGGGAAGTACAAGTCGGCAACATATAGAGACGGTCCCTACTCAACAATGGGCTCACAGTCTAGAAAGGGGAGACAGACAACAAAACAAAGCATGTATACAGGTGTCACAGCTATATGAACATCATTAACAAAATCAATAGAATAGTAAATAAGTAGAAGTAAAATAAATAGAGTAATAAATCTAAAAATATATGAAAATGCTGTGGGGAGGGGAAGGAGGTAGGGCAGGGAGGTTGGGGGGAGGAGAGGAAAAAGAGGGCTCAGTCTGGGAAGGCTAAGTGTTTACTTAACTCCTTCTGGGAAGATCAGTGCCCTTCCCAAAGAAGGAGCTAAGTAAACTCTTTTGATGGATTTACCAATATCCTCACCCATCCCAATCAGCTTTTTTTTCTCTACCCAGATCACCTATGGCCCATTCGATCCGGTCCTGAGCGACAAGACCCAATTTCCATCTCTCTATCAGGTGGCCCCCAGGATCTCCTCTCTGCCTCGGGCGATAGTCCGTTTAATGGTACATTTTGGCTGGACCTGGGTCGGGCTGGTGGTGTCAGAAGATGTGATAGGAGAGAGATTCCTCTCGGATGTGACCGGGGAGATGGTCAGGAATGGTGTCTGTGTAGCTTTTACCATAAAGATCCCCAGTGAGAAGTTCCACTTTTATTTAGCCTGGAAAGTCTACTACAGGGTCACGGCTACATCAGCCACAGTGATGGCTGTCTATGGGGATGCAGAGTCCCTAAGCCTTCTGAGAGCTGCGATAGAGAGATTTGGACTATCCAAGATGGTTTTGATCACCACCTTTCATTGGGACTTTACTTTGAGCATTGAGAAAGTAAAAAACAACTACAACTTTCATGGAACTTTCACAATGGCAAACCTTATTAAAGAAGTTCCCTATTTCAGGGATTTTTTACGGACAGCTAGACCAGAAAAATACCCAGAAATCATTGTCTTGAAAGAGTTCTGGGAGTCTGCCTTTGACTGTTCCTTTTTATTTCCTGAACTGGATGGAAGAAAATGCTCAGAAAATGTTTCCTTGGAGTTGCTGCCTGTGCACCATTTTTCCCTGACGATGTCTGCCCTGAGTTACAGTGTGTACAATGCCATGTATGCTGTCACGCAGGGGATCCAGGAGTTGCTCCTGTCCTGCTCAGAGCTGGAATCTCGGGGAAACAAGGATTGTCTGGTTCCTCATCTGTGGCAGGTAATGTTCCCCCGCTGGACCAGAGGGCTGCAAAATCAGTCAGTTAATCATTGGTATGTATTGAGAGCTTACTGTGTGCAGACAATAGTCCTAACCATTCAGAAGAGCATATTACAACAAAGTTGGTAGAAAGATTTCTTGTCCACAAGGAGCTTTTAGTCTAAAGGTAACAAGAGTAAGGTCCTGCTGAATTGCAGGAGTGGAGGGCCTGGTCGAAACTTACACATTTGTGAGAAGGCACATCCGTTATAGTCTGGCATATACAGGACTGGGTACAGCTACCCAGTACTAGAAATTAATTCACTGAAATATAATTGAAGGTAAGAGAGAGGAGGAACACTGCACTAATGCAAGAGGTCCTTCCTGGGCATCTGGTTAAACTGTAACTAAAGTTCGACCAATGAAAATTGGTTTGTTTAAATCATAGACACTGGGGTATTAGCTTCCCCAGCCTCACACATTCTGGCAACAAAGGAAGATATAAATCAATCAATCCTTCAGTGGTACTTATTGAGTGCTTATTGTGTGCCACGCACTGTATTAAATGCTAGGGTGTGTACCATACAACAGAGGTGGTAGACATGTTCCCTGCCCATAATGAAGAATTGGTAAATCACAAATATTATCGATCCCAATACTTATTTAAGAAGTGGTTCATCGATTGCAGGTTGAAGAGAACACAGTGCTAGGCACTGAAAGCATTAAACTTAACAACATGACAAGAGGCAGGATTTTTGGATGGCACTGTTCTCCCCAGATCGGACCATCAGTGCTGCCTTCTTCAAACTTGAAGGACAACTCATATTAATTGGAATAACCAACACTGTCCCACTGGGGGTAGCGAGGCTGGGGAGGTGGTCACAGAATGCAGCTTCATGGGTCACCATCCTCATCATCGTGATCTTCGCCATCTGCCCTCTTCTCTCCTGTGCACATTTCCCCATTACTGATTGCCACAAACCAACTGCTGAATGAAAGAGGTCGACAGTGTCGCTGGATCTAGGGTGAGGCTTCCTTCCACTGTTAGGCAGACATATCCCTCCCTTCCCTCCTCCTTGCCTATGTATGGATGAGATGGAAAATATTCCCATGAGAAGGTCTGCCGTCCCCGGGTTCCCTTCCATGCCCTCCATTTCATGCCGGGAAATAGAGAGAAAGAGAGAAAGAGAGAGAGAGAGAGAGAGAGAGAGAGAGCGAGAGAGAGAGAGAGAGAGAGAGACTTTCCCTATTCCTGGGCTGAGTGATTGAGGCCGTGGGGAGGGTGGGGTCTCTAGAGAAGCAGAGCAGTCAGCAGCGCCCAAGGAGGGGAAGAAGAAATCCCCTCCCAGTGGGACGATTGCTCCCAGACTCCAGGTCTCCCCTTTTGCCTCCCCGTGGTAGTTTTCCTGGGAAGTCATGATAATAATGATAATAATATTGGTGATGGTATTTGCTAAGTGCTTACTAGGTGCCAGCACTGTATTAAACACTGGGATAGATAAGGGATAATCAAGTCAGACGCAGGCCTTGTCCCAGATGGAGCCCACAGTTCAATGGGGAGGAAGAAAGGTATTGAATGGCCCATGAAAGTCAAGCCACTTGGAGAAGCAGCATGGCGCAGTGGATAGAGCATGGGCCTGGGAGTCCGAATGTCATCGGTTCTAATTGTGATGCAAACAAACAAACTGACCCCCTAAAGCCCCACTGCAGCTGATCTCACCTCCCATGGAGTCAGGAGTCTCTAGAATTTCCTTTTATCTATTTTCAGCTCAATGAGTTTCTGAGAAAGGGTAAGT
The DNA here is from genome assembly GCF_015852505.1 of Tachyglossus aculeatus. NCBI lineage: Eukaryota > Metazoa > Chordata > Mammalia > Monotremata > Tachyglossidae > Tachyglossus > Tachyglossus aculeatus. The sequence goes on from NW_024045093.1 coordinate 1,569,163, forward strand.
TTCATAACCCTGCCGGGGAACTGGTGATTATGGACGAGAACCACAGATGTGCTGCAAAATTTGACATTCTGAACTTTGTGATTTTTCCCAGTGGAAATGGTGAGTTGGTCAAAGTCGGGGAGGTGGACCCCCAGGCACCCCCCGACCAAGACGTCATCATCAATGAGACAATGATCGTGTGGCCTGGGGGAGCCTCTCAGGTAAGCAGACAATGTGAATGCCCGGATGTCCTGAAGTGGTAGTCCCAGGCTTCTAGTCGTGATTGTATCGATGGAGCACTTACTGGGTGCGCAGCACTGGAACTAGACTGTAGACTGTAAGCTTGCTGTGGTCAGGGAATGTGTCTGTTAATTGTCATATTGTACGTTTCCAAGTGATCAGTTTACAGTTCTACACACAGTTAGTGCTCACTAAATACGATTAAATGAATGAATGAATACCCAGTGCTGGGAAAAAGTACTTATATGGCAGAGACACTGAGATTGGTCCTCAAAGGGTGCATGATCTGAAACTATGAGGTGTAGAGGGAACTCAGCTCCAACTTCCTCCTAGACCCCCTCCAATCTGGTTTCCATACCCTACACTCCACCGAAACGGCCCTCTCAAAGATCACCAATGACCTCCTTCTTGCCAAATCCAGTGGCTCCTACTTTATCCTAGTCCTCCACGACCTCTCAGCCGCCTACAACACTGGACCACCCCCTTCTCCTCAACAAGCTATCCAACCTTGGCTTCACAGACTCTGTCCTCTCCTAGATCTCCTCTTATCTCTCCGGCCGTTCATTCTTAGGCTCTTTTGCGGATTCCTCCTCCCACTCCTATCCCCTTACTGTTGGGGTTCCTCAAGGTTCAGTTCTTGGTCCCCTTCTGTTCTCGATCTACACTCACTCCCTTGGTGAACTCATTCGCTTCCACGGTTTCAACGATCATCTCTACACTGATGACACCCAAATCTACATCTCCGCCCCTGCTCTCTCTCCCTCCCTCCAGACTCGTTTCTCCTTCTGCGTTCAGGACATCTCCATCTAGATGTCTGCCCACAATCTAAAACTCAGTATGTCCACAACTGAACTACTTATCTTCCCTCACAAATCCTGTCCTCTCCCTGACTTTCCCATCACTGTAGAAGGCACTACCATCCTTCCCGTCTCACAAGACCGCAATCTTGTTGTCATCCTCGACTCCACTCTCTCATTCACCCCACACATCCAATCTGTCACCAAACCCTGTCTGTCTCACCTCCACAACATCGCCAAGATCTACACTTTCCTCTCCATCCAAATTGCTACCTTGCTGGTTCAATCTCTCATCGTATCCCGATTAGATTACTGCATCAGCCTCCTCTCTTACCACCTATCCTCCTGTCTCTCCCCGCTTCAGTCTATGCTTCACTCTGCTGCCTGGGTTATCTTTGTACAGAACCGCTCTGGGCATATCCCTCGCCTCCTCCAAAATCTCCAGTGGTTGACTATCAACCTACAAATCAAACAAAAGCTCCTCACTCTCGGCTTCAAGGCTCTCTACCACCTCGACCCCTTCTACCTCACCTCCCTTCTCTCCTTCTACAGCCCAGCCTGAACCCTCTGCTCCCCTGCCGCTAACCTCTTCACTGTGCATCGTTCTCGCCTGTCCCGCCATCGACCCCCAGCCAACGTCCTTCCCCTGTTCTGGAATGACCTTCCTCCACGCATCAGCCAAACTACCTTTCTTCCTCCCTGTAAAGCCCTACTGAGAGCTCACCTCCTCCGGGAGGCCTTCCCTTGAGAAGCAGCTTGGCTCGGGAGAAAAAGCCCGGGCTTTGGAGTCAGAAGTCATGGGTTCAAATCCCGACTCCGCCACTTGTCAGCTGTGTGACTTTGGGCAAGTCACTTATCTTCTCTGTGCCTCAGTTACCTCATCTGGAAAATGGGGATTAAATGTGAGCCCCCACTGTGACAACCTGATCACTTTGTACCCTCCCCAGCGCTTAGAACAGTGCTTTGCACAAAGTAATCGCATATTAAATGCCATTATTATTATTATTATTCCCAGGCTAAGCCCCCTTTTTCTCTCCTCCTCCCCATCCTCCCCGCCCTACCTCCTTCCCCTCCCCATAGCACTTGTATATATTTGTACAGATATATGACTCTATTTTACTTGCACATATTCACTACTCTATTCATATTGTTGTTAATGATCTGCATACAGCTATAATTCTATTTATTCTGACGATTTTGACACCTGTCTGCATGTTTTGGTTTGTTGTCTGTCTCCCCCTTCTAGACTGTGAGCCCGTTGTTGGGTAAGGACCGTCTCTATATGTTGCTGACTTGTACTTCCCAGGCGCTTAGTACAGTGTTCTGCACACAGTAAGTGCTCAATAAATATGGTTGAATGAATGAAAGAACTGCAGACAGACACATTTGGGGCAATTAAGCACTAAATCAAGAACCGAAGCAGGGATGACTAGGGGATCCTATCAATTCTCCCAATCCCTAGGTGAAGGGGTTCAATTATTAGCCAACGTGGTGTGCTTCCTCCTCTACCTGTCATATAATGCCTTGTGATGCCAGACTAATGCCAAGACTGCTCCCTGCCCTCAGTGCCAGGGGGTCCTGGAGATACAGTGACATAGTCCAGCAAGGGGGATGCTGATGGAGCTTGTCTGCAGTTTAAATCCCTGCATCCTGCTGTGGATAGATCATGGTGGGAGCTGGGGCTAGGTTATCGCAGCGGTGCTGTGACAGTTACATGTGGCTCTGCTCGGCCATCTCTTAGGCCTAGCTCAGCAGGGATTGTTTCATTCTGTGTGAGGTTCGTGTGGAGAGAGCCCTCACCTGGCATGGCTTCTTTCTGATCACCTGCTTGGGCTGGAGCTGGTGATGGGTCAGTCACCCTGGCCACAGTGTCACCTGGGGAATGTGATCCCCACATTGTTACAGTGAGACCGCGTATTGGTGGTCATGACAACACAGCTTGGCAAACTGGGGATCTCAGAGCGCAGGAAGGGATGTGGACACAGTGGGAGGCAGAGAGTTATTTCCCCAGGGAGAACTCCGGGAGTGCAAGGTCAGCCCCAAGATGGGCCACAGAAAAATGAAAATGCTTTAGCATTCATCTATTCAGAACCTTGGACCTTCCCAGCACAGTTTCTCAGACACATCTTTCTGGATGAAGTTAGGAATTCAAGGTTCGAGAGTTGAAGACACCTCTCTGCAGTCAGCCAAGATGGGAGAAGGAAGGGATGCCTGAGCATCATTCTTGACCATGGGAACCGCTCAGGTGGACCCCCACCACAGATCAGAATCTTGATGACCAGATTACTTCTCTCAACTCTCCTCTCTAGTCAACTCAACTTGCTCGCTCCCCTTTCCCATCGCCGTTCTCGTACCACTAACCCACAGCTTTGGATCACTGCCACTGTCCACCTCCTTCGCTCTTATGCTTCAGCTTCTGAACGCTGCTGGCGAAAGTCTAAACACCAAGCCAACCTTGTTCACTTCAAGTTTATCCTTTCCTGCCTTAATTCTTCCCTCTCCACTGCCACTGCCCTCACCACTGCCTGTATTACTTGTACATATCTATTCTATTTATTTTATTTCGTTAGTATGTTTGGTTTTGTTCTCTGTCTCCCCCTTTTAGACTGTGAGCCCACTGTTGGGTAGGGACTGTCTCTATATGTTGCCAACTGGTACTTCCCAAGCGCTTAGTACAGTGCTCTGCACACAGTAAGCGCTCAATAAATACGATTGATTGATTGATTGATTGCCAGGCATATCCATTTCTCCTCCCTTTTTGGCACCCATGCCCATCATCCTCGTCAGCTCTTCCGTACATTTAACTCCCTTCTCAGGCCCCCTGTTCATCCCACTCCTCCATCCCTCACCCCCAGCGATCTGGCCTCCTTCATTATTAAAATTTACTCCATCAGGTCTGAGCTTCACATAGTCACTCCTCCCCATTCACCAACCCCCCCCCCCCCAACCCTCTCTGCTCCTCTCCCGTCCTTCCCAGCAGTATCTTCAGATGAGATCTCCTCCCTCCTCTCAAGTGCTACTCTATCCACCTGTGCTTCAGACCCCATTGCCTCTCATCTTATGAAATCTCTCGCCCCTTCCCTCCTCCCCTTCTTAACTTCCATCTTCAACTCCTGCTCACTCTCTACTCATTCCTTCCCCTCTGCCTTCAAACATGACCACGTCTCCCCAATCCTAAAAATTCCCCTCTCTTGGCCCAGCATCCCCTTCTAGTTATCTCCCTATCTCCCTCTTACCATTCCTTTCCAAACTCCTAGAAAGAGTCGTCTACACCCCTGCCTCAAATTCCTCAATGCCAACGCTCTCCTTGACCTCCTCCAATCTGACTTCTGCCCACTACATTCCACGGAAACTGCCCTCTCAAAGGTCACCAATGAACTCCTTGTTGCTAAATCCAATGGCTCCTGCTATATCCTAATCCTCCTCGACCTCTCAGCTGCCTTCGACACTGTGGACCACCCCCTTCTCCTCAACATGCTATCCAACCTTGGCTTCACGGACTCCATCCTCTCCTAGTTCTCCTCTTATCTCTCTGGCCATTCATTCTCAGTCTCCTTTACGGGCTCCTCCTCCCCCTCCCATGTCCTTACTGTAGGGCTTCCTCAATGGGTCATTTCTTGGTCCCCTTCTGTTCTCTATCTACACTCACTCCCTTGGTGAATGTATTCTCTATCTACACTCACACCCTTGGTGAACTCATTCTATCCCACGGCTTCAACTATCATCTCTATGCTGATGACACCCAAGACTACATCTCTGCTCCTGCTCTCTCTCTCTCCCTTCAGGCTCGTGTCTCCTCCTGCGTTCAGGAGATCTCCATCTGGATGTCTGCCCGCCATCTAAAACTCAATATGTCCAAGACTGAACTCCTTATCTTCCCTCCCAAACCCTGTCCTCTCCATGACTTTCCCGTCACTGGAGTCGGCACTACCAACCTTCCTGTCTCAGAAGCCCGCAATTTTGGTGTCAGCTTCGACTCCATTCTCTCGTTCACCCCACACAGCCAATCCATCACCAAAACCTGCCGGTCTCAGCTCTGCAACATCGCCAAGATCTGCCCTTTCCTATCCATCCAAATCACTACCTTCCTGGTTCAATCTCTCATCTTATCCCGACTGGATTAATGCATCAGCCTCCTCTGTGATCTCCCATCCTCCTGCCTCTCCCCACTTCAGTCTATACTTCACGCTGCTGCCCGAATCATCTATGTGCAGAAACGCTCTGGGCATGGTACTCCCCTCCTAAAAAATCTCCAGAGGCTTCATGTCAACCTACGCATCAAGTAAAAACTCCTCACTCTCGGCTTCAAGGCTCTCCATCACCTCGCCTCTCCTACTTCACGTCCCTTCTCTCCTTCCACAGCCCAGCACGCTACACTCCTCTGCTGTTAACGCCCTCACTGTACTTCGTTCTCACCTGTCCTGCCATAGACCCGCGGCCCACGTCCTCCTCCTGGTCTGCAATGCTCTCGCTCCATACATCCACCAAGCCAGCTCTCTTTCTCCCTCCAAAGCCCTACTGAGAGCTCACCTCCTCCAAGAAGCCTTGCCAGACTGATCCTCCTTTTTCCTCTCCTCCTCCCCATCCCTCCCGCCCTACCTCCTTCCCCTGCCCACAACACCTGCATATATGTTTGTACAGATTCATTACTCTATTTAGTTTACTTGTACAAATTAACTATTCTATTTATTTTGTTAATGATGTGCATTTAGCTTTAATTCTATTTGTTCTGACGACTTGACACTTGTCCGCATGTTTTCTTTTGTTGTCTGTCTCCCCCTCATAGACTGTGAGCCCGTTGTTGGGTAGGGACAATCTCTATATGTTGCCAACCTGTATTTCCCAAGCGCTTAGTACAGTGCTCTGCACACAGTAAACACTCAATAAGTACGATTAAATGAATGAATGAATGAATGAATGAATCAGAAGTGGGACCTGGTGCCCCGACCCCCTGAAACCTTTGACTCTTAGCAGGGAGAAGGAAAAGGGGGGAGGTGTACGATGGGGGCACTTGTAGCTCATCCTTTGTTGGGGCTCAGGCCTGTATGTGAGGTGGTGGGGAAGCCTCTGGGTTGGAGGCTCCAGGATCACGTACGTAGGTATAGAACTCCGGAGCTCCACTCTCACTGTCACTATCCTCTTTTTTGAAAATTCAGGCTCCACATTCTCAGTGCAGCAGGAGCTGTGGACCAGGATTCAGAAAAAGCCCCCAGCAAGGGGCGGCTGCCTGCTGCTATTTTTGTGTCAGGTGCCCAGAGGGAGAGATTTCCAACCAGACAGGTAGATATATACAGAGACCCAGATCCTCACATGACCTAGAGTCTGTGGGGCACTAGGCAGTTGGTGACAGATGAAGGGCATGGGGAGCCAGAGACAGTTGATGGGAAAGCCCAAGGGGCAGGCCAGAGATGGACATGCCTGACTGCAGACATGGATGTCCAGGAGGTTTTACTCAGCAGCGTCCTTGCCCATGTGCTAGGGTGAATGCAGGGTTGGAAAACACAATCTCGGCACTGGGCGGGGGTGCTTGGGAGAGAGCATTAGACCAGACGGGTCAGGTTTAATGAAGAGGCAAAAATCCCAGCCTGGGCTGTGACCCTGACCTAGGTGGAGGGAAATGTGTGCTGTAGGGGGAGGTGAGACTCTGCTCCTTTTTATTTTCCTACCTCTTTTAAGGCACTCGATATTCACCCAACACTCATCCCCACAGCACTTACGTGCATATCCATCATTTGTCAATTTATTTATATTACAGTCTGTCTACCTTTTCATACTGTGAGCTCATTCTTGGCAAGGAACGTGTCTACCCAAGCTGTTGCATGTACTCCTCCGAGCACTTAGTACAGCATTCTGCAAAGAGTAAGTGCTGATTGACTGACGGATTGATTGATTGAATGATTCTTTCCATTCAGACGCGGAGCAGTGTGTGAAGTGTCCTGACGATCAATATTCAAACATTGCGAGAGATGGCTGCCTTCACAAAGTGGTGACTTTCCTGTCCACCAAAGAACCGTTGGGGATGATCCTGGTCTGCATGATCCTCTCCTTCTTTCTCCTCACAGCCCTGGTTTTAGGAGTCTTCATTAAGCACCGAGACACCCCCATAGTCCGAGCCAATAACCTCAATCTCAGCTACACCCTCCTCATCTCCCTCAAACTTTGCTTCCTCTGTGCTCTGACCTTCATCGGCCAACCCACCACAGCCTCCTGCCTCCTCCGCCAAACGGCTTTTGGTGTCGTGTTTATTGTATCCATCTCCTCCATTTGGGCCAAGACTGTCACTGTGATTATGGCCTTCAGGGCCACCACCTTGGGGAGCAGAGTCAGAAAGTGGGTGGGGCCCAGAGCCTCCATCTCAATAGTCCTGTCCTGCTCCCTGGTCCAGGTGACCATCTGTGTGATCTGGTCGGGCACAGCTCCCCGATTCCCGGAGATGAACACACACGCTGAGCCTGGACTCATTATCATAGAGTGTAACGAGGGCTCCGTGATTGCCTTCTACTGTGTCCTGGGCTACCTGGGCTTTCTGGCCCTGGTGAGCTTCACTGTGGCTTTCCTGGCCAGGAGGCTGCCCGACAGCTTCAATGAAGCCAAGTTCATCACGTTTGGCATGCTGGTGTTCTGCAGCGCCTGGGCCTCCTTCCTCCCCGCATACCAGGGCACCAAGGGGAAGGCCACAGTGACCACAGAGATCTTCTCCATCCTGGCCTCCAGTGCCCGGATTCTTGGATGCATCTTCATCCCAAAGTGCTATGTCATCCTGCTGCAGCCTGACAGGAACACCCGGTAGTGGTTGAAGAGGAAATGATCCCTGGGACATTAGTTCAGGGCTGCTATGTTTATTGCTTAACATTTTTCTCTACCCCAGTTTTCTTACAGGACCAAAGGAGAGAGAAATCCAGCCAGGGATATCCAGAAGGGATTCCCTGGCCAATCCGAATCAGAGGTCAGGCCTGGGTGCTCCCATGGATCATTGGATGTTTGTCCCATGGCCTCCTGGACTCTTCCCTTCTCCAGGTGGGACTCTCACAGAGTCATCTGCCATCACCTGCTGGTTGTGCGGGAGACCACAATGAGCTCGAGTTCACTCAAACCTGGGGCAGCAGATGGGGGAGGGAACAATGAGGATCAACGTCTCAGAATGGGAAGGTGGAGACCCTTCCCAGTGGAACAGAACTCTCAGGGAGGAAGGAAGCATCAACCCCATTTCCCTTTCCTATTTACCCTACTTTCTACATCAGCTATTCACTTGGGTCTTCACTCCTTAAGCCCTTAGATATTCATCCCACCCAAAGCTCCTCTGCTCTTAGGTCTTTAGGAGATAACTTCTTTAGGAGAAGCAGCGTGGCACAGTGGAAAGCGTGTGGGCTTTGGAGTCAGAGGTAATGGGATCTAATGCCCACTACGTCACTTAGTGGCTGTGTGGATTTGGGCATGTCACTTCACTTCTCCGGGCCTCAGTTACCTCATCTGTAAAATGGGGATGAAGACCCCCATGGGACAACCCGATCACCTTGTAACCTCCCCAGCACTTAGAACAGTGCTTGGCACATAGTAAGCGCTTAATAAATGCCAACTTAAAAAAGGCCATATCCTTATCCTCTGTTGCCGCCACTATGTATACTTTATTTTATGGTTTGTCTCCCCTTCTACACTGTAAACCCCCTGTGGTTAGGGATCAGATCTAACAATTCTATTGTATTATAATCTCCCAGGGGTTTAGTGCAGGCCTCTATAGCTCAAGTGCTCAATATATGCCATGGATTGTTGGAATTATTGACTGATTCATTCTTCTTTTTTAAAACCCATGTACTTCTGCCTCCCCCATTTCTTGTCCCCATTGACCTGGCCTCTTTATTCACCGAGAAAATTTAGACCATCAGGTGTGATCTCCCTAAAATCTTCCCTGATCCTCTCCATTCCCCCTTCCTCCTGCCCCTTCTTCAACACTCCCATATCTCACAGCAGCATCTCAAGAGGAGGTCGCCTGCCCTCTCTCAGATTCCACGCCCTCCAACTACACATCCAACTCCATCCCTTCGCAATTATTAACGCACTTACCGCCCTCTTCAATTGCTAGCTTTCCAGTGACTTTTTCGCCACTGCTTTCAAACATGCTCATGCATTTCCTATCCTAAAAAAACCCTCCTTTGGCCCCTCGATGCTCTCCCATTGTAACCCTATCTGCCTCCTACCTTTCCTCTCCAAACTCCTAGATAGCTGTCTACATCTTTTCTCTCAAGTTCTTCTTCTCCAAATCTCTCCTTGAACCCCTTATATCTGGCTTCTGTCCCATTCACACCCAAAGACCACTCTCTCAAATATCACAAACAATCTCCTTCTTGCTAAATCCCACAGCTCCTATTCCATTCTAATTCCTCCTCGACCTCGGATCCACCTTTGACACTGTCAAGCACCCTCTTTGCCTGGAAATACTATCCAATCTTGACTTTACTGACACTGTCCTCTACTGGTTCTCCTCCTATCTCCCTGGTCACTCCTTCTCAGCCTCTGTCATGGGCTCCTCCTCTGCCTCCCACTCCCTAACTGTGAGCATTCTTCAAGGTTCAGTTCTGCGTCCCCTTCTATTCTCCATCTACACTCACTCCCAGAAATCATTTGCTCCCAAGCCTTCAATTTCCACGGCCATCCAGCTGATTCCCAAATCTAAATCTCCAGCCCCAATCTCTCTCACTCTCTGCAGTCTCTCATTTCCACTTGCCTTCAGGACATCTCTACTTGGATGTCCTCACAACGCCTCACATGTACCCTGTCCAAAACAGAACTCTTCATCTTCCCTCTCAAAAGCTGTCCTCCCCTGATTTTCCCATAACTTGTAGACAACACCACCATCCTTCCTGTTTCTCTAACCCATAACCTTGATAGTGTCCTCGACTCATTTCTCTCATTCAACGCACATCTTCAATTAGTCACTAAATCCTGTTACTCAACCTTCACAGCATCGGTAAAATCCTCCCTTTCATCTCCATCCAAACTTCTACCACAGGTATCTGTGGTGACTCCCACGGTAATCCTATCCCACCTTAATTCCTATATCAGCCTAATTGCTGCCCTCCCTACCTCTTGCCTATCCCTATTCCATTCCATACTTAATTCTGCTGCCTGGATCATTTGCCTGGATTTTTCCCCTGGATCCAGTTCATCCTTACTTGCTTTAACTCTGCCCTCTCCTCTGCCTCGCAAAAATGTTTCTCCATCTTTATTGACACCCATACTCATTTTCCTCACCAGTTGTTCCTGTTCCCTCACCTCCCACATCCCTTGCCCCTAATGACCTGGCTTTCTTCTTTATTGAGAAAATTGAAACTATCAGCAGTGATTTCCCTAAAATCTCCTCTGCTCCTCTCCAGTTCCTGTCCCTTCTTCAACTCTCCCTTCCTTCCCAGCAGTATGTAAAGAGGAGATGTCCTGCTTTCTCTCAAAATCCATCCCTGTACCTACGCCTCCCATCCCATCCCTTTTCACCTTATTGAAACACTTTCCCCTACCGTTTTCCCTTCCTGACTGCCATTTTGAGCGGTTTGCTCTCCAATGGCTTCTTCCCCACTGCTTTCAGAAAATGTAGGGGAAGGAGATTTGAACCAGAATCATTTTTATTGTTACTGAGTAAAGAAATGGGAAAAGGGCAGAGCCTGAAAGGACAGCATCAGAGGCCCAGGATAGGGCGTGATTCAGAATTGCTGTTCCCAATCCGACTCATCGAGGATTCTACTGGAGAAAAAGGGCAGATCTCCCTCTGCCTTTTGGAGCTGCTGTCTTCAACCTTCTCCTGGGGACAGAAATTGGCACTTTGTTTAGCTTAACTCAGGCCGTCGTGACCATCCATTAAGGAGAGGTTGAGAGATGAAGGGAAGGGTGGCACATTATAGATCTGGGAGCTGATGCTGGAAATCACCATATGATGAAAGAGCAAACTTTTGTGATGTATATTGCATCACGTGTCTGTGGGAAGTGGCCAACATTTGAACTCCCATCTCAGGGTACATTATCCCCTGAAAATGACCCTGGTGATCTCAACTTCTATTATTCTATTTCATGATTCCCCTGTCGCTCCGATAGCTATCATTTGGTGTTCCTGTCCGGCCTCAGCTGAATGATGTAGGCCTTGGGCCCAAAGATACAGCCCAGTAGCCTAGCACTGGAAGCCAGGTTGGAGACGATCTCAGCTACCACCATGGCCTTGCCCTTGAGAATCAGATAGGCAGGAAGGGGACCCAGACACTGCAGAATACCAACATGCTGAACGTGAAGAAGCTGGCCTTGTTGAAGCTGTCGGGTAGCCTCCTGGCCAGGAATGCCACAATAAAGCTGACGAGAGGCAGGAACCCCATGTAGCCAAGGACGCAGTAGAAGGCAAATGTGGAGCCCTCATTTTACTGGACACTGATGAGCTCAGATACCATGTCCACGTCTGGGAACGGAGGGGAGGTTCCCAGCCAGGATACCCACTTGACCGAGTGAGGAGATGAGAACGATGGAACTGGGTGCTTTGGAGGCCCAACCAAGTCGTCATTCTGCTGATCAGCCGTGTGACTTTAGGCAAGTCACTTAACTTCTCTGTGCCTCAGTTACCTCATCTGTAAAATGGAGATTAAGAGTGTGAGCCCCACGTGGGACAACCTGATTACCTTGTATCTACCCCAGCGCTTAGAACAGTGCTTGGCACATAGTAAGCGCTTAACAAATGTCATCATCATTATTCTGCTTCCTGACATGGTGGCCCTGAAGGCCAAGACCCCAGTGATGGTCTTTGCCAACACGGAGGAAATAGCCACAGAAAAGACAACTCAAAAGACTATTTGTCACAAGGGACAGGTCACCAGGCCAGGACGACCAATGAAGGTCAAGGAGGACAGGAAGCACAGCAACAGTGCTGTGAGGTGGGTGTGACTGATAGTGCGGTTATTAGCTTTCACTATGGGTGTGTCCCGGTGGTGTACAAATATCCCCAAATCCAGAGCAGTTAGGAGTGATAAACCAAGAGCTATGAACACCAGAGCCATTCCCAAAGGTTTGTCATAGGACAGGAAGGTCACTATTTTCAGGTTACACTGATCTCTTCGATAATTCAGATACTGATCTTCAGGACACTTTATACATTGATCCATATCTGAAGGGAATAAATGGGATTTCACACCATGCCTAGGATAAGGTGGGTAGTTCCGGTTGCTGAATGTAAGAAGTTCATAATAAAGGGGAAAAGGGAGGGGCAACAAGGTTGATCACGTGGATGGAGGAGCTTCATGAAAAGGACAATCTGAATGATGAGTTCTGCTTAATCTAGAGAATCCGAGGCTGAAAGGGGAGTTGTTCGAATTTTCCCAAGTCTAAAAGAATGGACTGGGTAGAACCAGCAATGTTGTCCCGCAATCCAACAAACATCATGGCAAGAGGGCAAATAGGAGGATGGGTGTCCAGGAGGGCAGCTAACACACACACAACCTCCAAACATCCTGATGCCTCTGTCAGAGACTGAATCCCAAATTGGATGGACAGGATGGCTGCTTTAGGTGGCATGGGTGAAAGCTTCTAATCAGTCATCACTCCATTATCAGGCAAATAATCAGTCAATCAATCAAATGGCGGTATTCAATGAATGCTTACTCTGTGCAAAACACTCTACTAAGCACTTGGGAAAGTACAATTGAATCACTAGACATGGTCCCTTCCCTCAAGGAGTTAGTCCAGCTCGGAATACAGACACCAAAAGAAATACTGGTAAGGAGAAAGCAATGGGGTTGAAAGACATAAGTGTAACCCGGAGGCAGGGTGTGGAGGGAACTGATGGTGGTTGAGGACCCAGTGCTTAGTTGATTGTGGAAGTGTTCCACATTCTAGGCATCCTAAAGTGTGTACTCCTAATCCCAGTTACTTTCTTGTTCTCAGAAAACCCTCCCAGAAAACCTTGATCTGACCACCGTTCTATCACCAGGAAAACCCGTCGCTGCAGACACCTACCTGCCTGATTGGTGATCTCTCCTTTAGAACAGTGGACACAGTCATAGCAGCAGACAGCTTTTTCTTCCCGAGTTGTTTTCCTGAATACTGGCCCATAGCTCTCACTGCATACGGAGCAGGAGATCTCAACAAGGACTGGAAAGAGAGATTTGGCTTTCCTTTGTAAGACTCAGGGGAATTTTGGAAGAGAAGAAAACCTGTGGTGATCTCAGGGCAATACTACACTCCTTACAAAGAGGCACGAGACAGTCAATTCCAAACATGGACAGATATGAGATCATTCTTTCATCATTTTCCACAGCCATTGGGCCTTCTGGGTTGGAATGAAAATCTTGCATCTCATTCAATAACTCCCCCTCCCAGCCCAGTCGTACGATTCCTGGGATGGACATTGAAAGGTTGGAAGCTTTACCAGGTAGGAGGAGATGGGGTACACACAGTAGGAAGACAACAGAACCAACTCAAATCACAGACTCTCACTCATTCATCCCTCAAAATATCAAATTAGCTGGATTCTCCTGCCTCCATGCCTATCACTTCAGGTTAGGCTGAGATCATGGTTGCTCTTGTCCTTCAGGGATATCTTTGGATGGTTCTACACTTTTACCTTTAAATCTATTTGGGTAGCTTATTTATCATTCTTTCTCCTACAGTGCAGAAACAGCTCTTCTGCCAACATGGTAGGTGCATCTTCTTACATTTTTCCTTCCTCACTCTGTAATATATTTAAATGTCTATCTCTCCCATTAGATGGTAATTGATAGTAACACCTACTCCATATACTATCCACAGTAATCTCCACCCCATGAGACCCCAACTCCAACTTTTTGAACCATTTTGATCCATTCCTCACATTCCTTCTCTCTTTTTCCATCCGTGTACTGGTCCGTTGGGACTTCACTATCCACATAGATGTTCATGATGACCCTTCCTCTAGCAGGTCTCTATCACTCCTCAAGTCCACTGATCTTGTGCTCCACCCCAGCTCACCCACTCACCATTCATTCATTCCTTAATTAATTCACTTGTATTTATTGAGCACTTACTGTATGCAGAGCACTGTATTTAGCTCCAGGGAGAGCAAAATACAACAGTAAACAGATTCATTCCCTGCACACAATGAGCTTACAGTCTAGAGGGGGAGACAGACATTAATGAAAGTATGTAAATTACATTACAAATATGTACATATGTTCTGTAGGGCTGGGAGGGGGATGAATAAAGTGAGTATGTCCGGGGGTTACAGAAGAGAGTGAGAGAAGAGGAAAGGAGGGCTTAATCAGGGAAGTCCTCGTGGAGGAGATGTACTTTCAATAAGACTCTGAACAGGTTGGATTTGAGGAGGGAGATCATTCTAGGCCAGAGGAAGGATGCGGTTGAGTGGTCTGCAGTGAGATAGATGGGATTGAGAAACAATGAGAAGGTTAGCATTAGAGGAAGGAAGTGCGCTGGCTGAGTTGTAGTAGGAGGATAGTGAGGTGAAGTAGGAGGGAGCAAGTTGATTGAAGCAAATGGTAAGGAATTTCTGTTTGATGTATAAATGGTTGGGCAACCACTGGAGGTTCTTGAGGAGTGGGGAGTTATGGACTGAGGGTATTCGTATAAAAATGATCCGGGAAAAAGAGTAAAGTATGGACTGGAGTGTGAAAAGACAGGAGGCAGGGAGGTCAGTAAGGAGACTGGTAAAGTAATCAAGGTGCTATAGGATAAGTGCTTGGATTAACATGAGAGCATTTTGGATGTAGAGGAAATGGTGGCTTCTAACGATGCTGTGAAGATGGAACCGACAGAAAACACATACACACATGCACACGCGCGCACACACACACACACAAGCACACAAACCTGGACACACACTTCATCTCATCAATTCCAGCCTCTGTACAATCTGTCATCACCAACTCTGAAATCCCCCTATCTGACCACAACGTCCTCACCTGCCTTCTCTCCTACACACTTCCTCCCGACAAACCTGTCCTATTTCCCGACAGAAACCTGCGATATTTTGACCCATCCAATTCTCTCAAGTATGTATTTATTTTGATGCTACTGATGCCGTTCTACTTGCTTTGTTTTGTTGGCTGTCTCCCCACCTTCTAGAATGTAAGCCCGTTGTTGGGTAGGGATTGTCTCTGTTGCCGAACTATGCTTTCCAAGAGCTTAGTACAGTGCTGTGCACACAGTGAACACTCAATAACTACGATTGAATGAATGAATGAATACTCAAACTATCTTCCCTTGATGACCAAATTGGCACCCACAACCACCCACTCTACTGCACGCACATGCTCCCCTATTCTTTCGCTGATTTTATACCACTAACCCACAGCCCTGGATCACTTGCACAGTCTGCTTCCTTCACTCTTGTGCACGAGCCACAGAGCGCCGCTGGCAGAAATCTAGATAACAGCCCAATTTTGTTCACTTCAAGTTAATCCTTGAGTGCTTTAACTCTGCCCTCTTCTCTGCCCATCAAAATTCTTAGTCCACCCTTATTCATGCCCATCCCCATACCCCTTACCAGTTGTTTCAGACATTTAATTCTCTTCTCCACCCCGCTGCCCCTCCCCACCCCACCCCCCCTCCATATCTCTTGCCCCTAATGACCTGGCTACCTACTCTATTGAAAAAATGGAAACTATCAGGAACGATCTACCTAAAATCTCCCTTGCTTCTTTTCAGTCTCTCCCTTCTCCTGCCCCTTCTTCAACTCTCCAATAATAACAATAATAATAATAATAATAATAATAATGATAATGGTATTTGCTACGTGCCAAATACTATTCTAAGTGCTGGTGTAGATATAAGGTAATCAGGTTGTCCCACGTGGGGCTCACAGTCTTAATCCCCATTTTACAGATGAGGTAACTAAGGCACAAGGAAGTGAAGTGACTTGCCCAAAGTCACAAAGCTGACATGTAGCAGCGCTGGGATTAGAACCCATGAACTCTGACTCTCAAACCCATGCTCAAAACCATGCGAAGTTACTTCTCAAATCCTATCCTATAGTCACAGTCCTATCTTTCCCAGCAGTATCTCTAGAGATTTCCTGCCTTCTCTTAAAATCCATCCCATCTACCTGCACATCTGACCCTAACTCTTCACACCTTATCAAACCATTTGACCTCTCCCATCTTCTCTCCCTAACAGCCATCTTCAACTGTTTGCACTCCAATGCTTTCTTCCCCACTGCTTTCGAACATGTGCATGTCACCCTTATCCTAAATAAACCCTCCCTTTATCGCACATTTCCCTCCAGTTATCACTCCATCTCCCACCTACCATTCCTCTCCGAACTCCTCAAGTGAGTTATCTATACCCACTGTCTCAAATTCCTCTTCTCCAATTCCCCATTGTCTCAAATTCCTCTTCTTCAATTCCCTCCTTGACCCCTTTCAGTCTGGCTTCTGTTCCCTCTGCTACTCAGAAATCAGCCTCTAAAAGTTCATAAATGATCTCCTTCTTACCAAATCCAATGGCTTCTACTGTATCGTAAGCCTACTTGACCTCTTGTCTTCTTTCCACAATGTCGATCACACCCATCTCCTGGAACCATTATCCAACCTTAGCTTCGCTGACACTCACGTCTCCTGGTTCTCTTTCTAACGCTCTGCCTGCTCACTCTCAGTCTCTTGTGCAGGCTCCCCCTCTGCATCCCAGCCGCTAACTGTGAGTGTCCCTCAAAGTTCAGTTCTGTATCCCCTTCTATTCTCCATCTACACCCACTCCTTTAGAAAATTCATTCATTCCCATGATTTCTGACTTCAACTACCATCTCTATGCAGATGATTCCCAAATCTACATCTACAGCCCTCATCTCCCTCCCTATCTGCAGTCTTTCAGTTGCTCCTGCATTTAAGATATCACTACGTAGACGTCATGTCGTCATTTCAAACTTATCATGCACAAAACAGATCTCCTTATCTTCCACCCAAACCCTGTCATTCCCCTTAACTTTTCTATCACTCTAGACAGCACCACCGTAGTTCCTGTGTCACAAACCCATAACCCCGGGGTTAACCTTGGCTCATCACTCTCATTAAGCATACCTATTCAGTCTATCACTAAATCCATTCAGTTCAACCTTCACAGCATCGTTAAAATCTGCTCTTTCCTCTCTATCCATACTGCTATCATGTTAACCCAAGCACTTATTTTATTCCACCTTGATTACACTACCAGCCTCCTTGCTGACCCCTCTGGCTCCTGCCTCTCCCCATTCCAGTCCATACTTCATTCTGCTTCCCGGATCATTTTTATATAAACACCTCCAGCCCATGTTTCCCCACAACAAGAACCTCCAGGGGTTGCCTATCCACCTATGCAGCAAACAGAAATTCCTTACAGTAGGTTTGAAGACACTCAATCACCTTGCACCTTCGTATTTGTTGACAGATATTGTGCTATCATAAGAACACCCTGACCTCTATCCTCTAGGTGACTGAGGCATGAGTACATACATAGACTGAGTTATCATGGTAACTTTCATCTTCAGAAGAAGACGAATAATAGAATGAAAAAAGCAAATGTAATGATAAAGAGAATCTGAGTCTGCAAAACTATTAACATTCAATATACAACATTCAACAAACTGATTCTTGTTGTTGCTGTTTTTTTCTACTGGAGTTGGTTATTTCAGTTTGTGTGCAACCATCAGTGGGAACCAAAGTCCATGGATGCTGCCAGGGAAGAATCATTTCCTTTTGTGTCCCGACAGACAGTGGAATTGATTTTTACCTCCTCAGTAGACTCTAAGTTCCTTGTGGGCAGAAAACCTGTCTCTTCATGCTTCTGTACTTTCCAATGTTCTAATACAGTGCATTCCACCAAGTGGATCCTCAATAAATACTCCTCCCTGCCTCCCCACAGCCACCTCCTCCTGTTCCTACTACTAATAGTACTATTATTACTATTCCTACTACTGCTAATCCTATTACTACTACTAGGACTACTACTACTACTACTACTACATTACCTGAGAAGATAGCTCGTCCCACGTTATCTGCTCCTTTCTGATGTTGAAATATTTCCCAGCTGGGGCCAGGGGGACAAATTGTCCCACTTTAACATGGGCTCTGGTCCCATTCTGTAAAATCTGATAATCCAAGATTTCAATTCTACTCATTACCCTCTGGAGGCCATCCAAATCGACCTGGTCACCAGCCTTGGTGTGGAATCGAGTATTCTTTAGAAGCGAGTTGAGCTGGAGGTAGAGATTAACACCAGTGACGGGATTCCAGCCCATCACCATCTGCTCACCCCTTGATGTTCCCATGATAACCAGAGCCAAAGGAGCTGAGGGGACTGGATAGACCAGCTGGCGATCTTTAAATACAAGGTAGGTGTTAACTGGTGTATTCAGGAACTGTTTCCAGGAAGGAGGTGGATTTTAGTATCTCTAAACATCTCTGGCACCTCAGTAAATGATCCTCTGACCCAGCGATGGCCAGACTAGCCAGGACCTAAGTAAAAGACACTCAAGACCTAGAGTACCTGGGTTCATATTGTCAATGGCTACAGGCTGACAGTAGCCTACCTAGGGAGCTGGAATTCAAGGAAGAAGGGAAGCATTACCTGCCATGGATGAAGAAATTGACTTTATCCATCCCCCAGCATCTCTGTCTCCTCCCTGGCCAAGGGTTTCTGTTGGAGGGCATGAGCTATGGCATACACTGCACTGCACACACTGTAACTCTGAAAAGACAGATTCCTGTCCCAGAAGGACATGGGACTCCTCTCCAAAGAACCATTTTGATTACAAAGCCCTGGCACTGGCAATCTATCCTGTTCTTCTACAGGTGGATAGTCATAGGTCCATCTCCAGGACGACTGTATAAACACATCCTGTGGCTATTTCCCAGGGTTCAGGGTCAGCTAAAAATCCCTGAAACCCAGAATGTCATTCCTGTGGCCTGAAAATTACACGGCACCTTGGAAAACGTTGTTACTTATGTCTAAGAAATTTGTGGTAAAATCCCAATCAGAGATTCTGACCCAAACTATACCAACAACGGGAACAATATTCATATTAAGTACAAAAAACAATAAAGATAATTTATCCCCATAGACAATAACCACATTGGATGATGATTTCATAATGCTTGTGTAATAACACTCAAATTACTTTGAGTAATTTGAGTAAACTCAAATTTACTTTCAGTAAAGTATTCCCGGATTCTCTCAGTGTAAGCCACATAGCTTCCATTCCTGGACATTTCTCTGTTATGGTCTTGGTGAACGTCTCCCCTATAATGTCACTGGTGACCAGGAGGCAGAACCAGACCCAGTGAAAATGTTTCATGGGACGGATCATTCCCAAGTGCAGATCTGGAGCCATCATAAAAATTTGATAGAGAAATGGGAACTGAGCTTTATCCTTGAGAATGGGGTGCACTGGGCCATAGCAGATCTACATGGAAACAGAGTGGGTTAAAAGGTGGGGTGGACCAGGGAAAACAGTGACACACATATACAAAGCATACAAGGAAGTTCCATTTTCCCAAAGACTGCCTCTCCCATTGTGATCAAAGACTGGAGAAGTTCATTGCATTTACCTTGGCTCCCTCAAAACAATTCCCGATTAGAAATGTCCCATATGACTTGGGAAAGCAGAAAATGAGATGAATAGATAGCATCATTTTCTTTGCAATTTCTGCTCCTAAGAATTCCCTTCAGCGGAAGTTTTGGAATCTCTCCAAGCCAGAAACAGAACAGAGCACATTTATCCTCTTCATCAGTATGACCCACTCCTCAGAGGCAGCTCCCTGGCCCAAAGACAGATGGCTTCCTAGAGCTACCTAGAGTTACCTGAGACAGATGGCTGCCTAGAGCTTCTTAGGCTCCTCTTGGTCAGTGTTTCTGGTGCTTGATAAATAGACTTCCTGTAACCTCATGCTTGGGTCATGATGTCACTGTACATGTCCAGGATTTTAGCATTCACCGGAGGCAGGAGATGATGTATACCCGATAATCAGGCTCACTTTAAAAACTAAAGACCTGAAAAGTCAGTTCATGCTAATTCTAGCCCACCAGAAACACATAAGCAGCTGAGGGAGCCAGTATTAGGTCAGGGAAGGGCTAGGTTAGAGGGGAGGGAGGACATGGAGTGGGATAGTTATAGAAGTGTTGAGCAGGGCCATGACATTTAAACCCCTGGAAGTATTCAGCCTGGAGAGAGGAAAAGTCTCAGCATTTACAGGGTAGGGGTGGGGGAGGGTTAGTTTGGGAGATAAATCTTGGGGTGGACTGAGAGAATATCCACTTCACCTAGCTGTGCCCAATTTCCCCTCTTCATTCCACTGTGTGACTTAAGATTTTGGGGATGAATGGGGAGATGGAGGACTCTGGAGGGACTGGTACAACTAAGTGGGTAGTATGGGTAAATTGTGTTGGGAAGAAACAGGAATACTAGTAGCTGGCATTATAAAGGGCCTTTATGGATAATCTTCACAGCCAATCCCTGAATTCCCTCCACCCTCCAATTTTCCATCACAGTCAGAAGTGATAATAATAGTAGCAGTAGCAATATTTATTGAGTACCTATATGGAACAATTCATTGTAATTGGCACTTGGGAAGTATAGAATGATTAAATGACACATGTCCTTCCCTCACACTCTAGTGGGGGAAACAAATTGGAAGCATTTACAACCCAAGTTCTTCAAAAAATGACTAAGGGCTTATACACATCAGTGCTGACATTGGTAATAGATACATTCGTAAGTACTTGAGTTGGCTGAAAGGATGGTATGGCTCAGAGTACTGGCAAAGCAATTGGGGAAGTCTTGTTGCAGGAGGAGGGATATAAGCAGGGATTTGAATGTGTGAACAACCGTGGTATGTCTGATGTGAAGAGGGAGAAGTTCCAAGTTGGCGCATGAGGGGCTGTATCCCCATTGTGAACTTTTTTACTATCAATTTGTCCCACACTTGAGATCCCAAGCCGTCTGTCACCCCATAGACTCAGTTCGTAGTTTCCATGAGCTTCTCCACATTCAACTACCCACGGTTTAAATTTATTGCATCAGTCATTTCTTTTGGGGACCCACTGCATTCTGCTCTCCCCACTATGCCATCAAGACACCTCACCATCGTCCCATATCCCATCCATTTCTGTCATCTTCTTGGATTGCACAACACCCCCGACAGGCTCAGAATCCCTGCTGATCTCTGATTTTAAACCCCAGGTTTTATTCCCTCTACCGGTCCTGCTGACCTTTCTCTTGCCACTCAACTTCCCATCTGCAGGATGTGAGACTCCCATCTCTGAAGCACGTGGAGTGGGGAATTTCTGATACTGAACAGCAATCCCACAGAAATTTTGAGAGACATATATCTGTAACCTTCCCAGTGAAATCAATATGAACATTCACCTAGAGCACATCAATCAATTAGAATCTGTGTGATCCAGTGGAAAGAGAACAGGCCTGAGAGTCAGATGACCTGGGTTCTTATTCTAGTTCTGCCACTTGCCCGGTATGTGGTCTTCGGCAAGACATTTCACTTCTCTCTGCTTCAGTTCTCTCATTTTACAAAATGGAGATTCAATACTTGTTCTCCCTTCTACGTAGACTGTGAGCTCCATGTTGTATCTGATTATCTTGTATCTAGCTCAGAGCTTAATACAGTCCTTAGTACAAAGTAATCACTTAACAAATACCACAATTATTAGCCACAGTTTATGGGTTCCTCAAGGGACAACATCCATATGATGATTCCAAGTACTCAGTACAGTGTCCTGCATAGAGTAAGAACATAATAAATATTATTACTAGTGTTTATCAATCAATCAATCAATTGTATTTATTGAGCGCTTACTGTGTGCAGAGCACTGTACTAAGGGCTTGGGAAGTACAAGCTGGCAACATATAGAGACAGTCCCTACCCAACAGTGGGCTCACAGTCTAGAAGGGGGAGACAGAGAACAAAACCAAACATATTAACAAAATAAAATAAATAGAATAGATAGGTAGAAGTAAAATAAATAAATAAATAGAGTAATAAATATGTACAAACATATATACATATATAAAGGTGATGTGGGGAAGGGAAGGAGGTAAGATGCGGGGGATGGAGAGGGGAACGAGGCGGAGAGAAAGGAAGGGGCTCACTCTGGGAAGGCATCCTGGAAGAGATGAGCTCTCAGTGGGCCTTGAAGGGAGGAAGAGAGCTAGATTGGCAGATGGGCAGAGGGAGGGCCTTCCAGGCCCGGCGGGAGGACGTGGGCCGGGGGTCGATGGTGGGACAGGAAGACTGAGTAGGTGCGAATGAGGCTGTCGTTAATGTAACTTGATGATAACAAGGGCCTTTTCCCCGGGGTGGGGCGGGGGGGGGGGGGAGAGTCAGTCAGGACCGGACCGGGAAGCGGGGTTGGGGGACACTATAAGGAAGGTCGCTCAAGTTGGGGGGGAGGGGCGGCGGTGGAAGCAGGGGCCGTCTATGGCGGCGCTCGGAGGAGAGGAGCCTTCCGGGAGCAGCGGGGGCCACGCGGTGTGATGGCGGGCGGGCGGGCCTCTCGGGAACGGAGTCCCGGGCGTCTATGGCGGGCCTCTCTGGCACTCTGAGGAGAGGATCCTTCCGGGAGCAGCGGGGCCCATGCGGTGTGATGGCGGGCGGGCGGGCGGGCGGGCGGGCCTCTCGGGAACGGAGTCCCGGGCGTCTATGGCGGCGCGCTCTGAGGAGAGGATCCTTCCGGGAGGAGCAAGGCCGCGCGGTGTGATGGCGGGCGGGCCTCTCGGGAACGGAGTCCCGGGCGTCTATGGAGGCGCTCTGAGGAGAGTATCCTTCCGGGAGCAGCAAGGCCGCGCGGGTAGCAAGCACTACTTTATGTGCACCTACTATGTTTATGTGCACCTACTATGTGCAGACCCTTGTACTCAGGACTTGGACGAGTATGATATAGTAGACATTATCACTCCCCTCAAAGACCTTATAATCTAGTAGGGGAATCAGGCACTAAAATAAATTACAGGTACGTGTCACAACAGAGTTTGAAGATATGTACATAAGCATTATGGATTAATGTCCACAGTAATCAATAGTCACTGATGCAAAAGTAGTGAGGTAGTCTGTAGAGTTATGAGACAAGAGCATATTTCTATTGTCAGATTGTCATGCACGTGTCTATACAGGATAGACACAAATGGAAGAAATATTTTCCAACTTAATCAAATCACAGAATCAACTGGTCCTGTATAAAGGGAGATTGAACTGATGTATGCACAAGAGCCCTCACAGCAAACTTAACTGGGATCTGGTACCCTAATGCTGTTCTATTGCCATGGAAATAGGATTGAGCCTGGATCTCTTATGCTTGGAAACTAGTAAAGATCCAGCACCCAGGAGCTGGTCATGGGTACTGCTAACGACATCACTCCTATTAATTCATTCATTCAATCAATCGTATTTATTGAGCGCTTACTGTGTGCAGAGCACTGTACTAAGCGCTTGGGAAGTACAAGTTGACAAAATATAGAGACGGTCCCTACCCAACAGCGGGCTCACAGTCTAGAAGGGGGAGACAGACAACAAAACAAAACATATTAACAAAATAAAATAAATAGAATAGTAAATATGTACAAGTAAAATAGAGTAATAAATATGTACAAACATATATACAGGTGCTGTGGGGAGGGGAAGGAGGTAAGGAGAGGGGGATGAGGAGGGGGAGGAGGGGGAGGGGAGGAGGGGGCTCAATCTGGGAAGGCCTCCTGGAGAAGGTGAGCTCTCAGTAGGGCTTTAAAGGGAGGAAGAGAGCTAGCTTGGCGGATGTGTGGAGGGAGCGCATTCCAGGCCAGGCGGAGGACGTGGGCTGGGGGTCTGTGATGGGAAAGGAGAGAACGAGGACCACTGAGGAGGCTAGCGGCAGAAGAGCGGAGGGTGCCGTCTGGGCTGTAGAAGGAAAGAAGGGAGGTGAGGTAGGAGGGGTCGAGGTGATGGAGAGCCTTGAAGCCGAGAGTGAGGAGTTTTTGCCTGATGCGTAGGTTGATTGGCATCCACTGGTGATTTTTGAGGAGGGAAGTAACATGCCCAGAGCGTTTCTGCACAAAGATGATCCGGGCAGCACCGTGAAGTATAGATTGAAGTGGGGAGAGCCAGAAGTTTGGAAGATCAGAGAGGAGGCTGATGCAGTAATACAGTAGGGATAGGATGACAGATTGAACCAGCAGGGTAGCGGTTTGGATGGAGAGGAAAGGGTGGATCTTTGCAATGTTGTGGAGGTGAGAGTGGCAGGTTTTGGTGACAGATTGGATGTGAGGGTAAACGAGAGAGTGGAATCAAGGATTACACCAAGGTTGCGGGCTTGTGAGATGGGAAGGATGGTAGTGCCATCAACAGTGATGGGAAAGTCAGGGAGAGAGCAGTATTTAGGAGGGAAGATAAGAGTTCAGTCTTGGACATATTGAGTTTTAGATGGCGGGCAGACATCCAGAAGGAGATATCTTGAAGGCAGGAGGAGACCCTAGCCTGAAGGGAGGGAGAGAGAGCAGGGGCAGAGATGTAGATTTGGGTGTCATCAGCGTAGAGATGATAGTTGAAGCCGTGGGAGCGATTGAGTTCCTATAATAGCCACCAGCTTGTCCTGCCGCTCCTGCTCACAGCTGTAGTTGGGACCACTGCAGCAGTTCTTCCCGAGAGTAAAGCCATAGAACTCCCTATGTCAATATGGTTAAGGAAGTGGATGTTGAAGAGGTAGAATCCCCGAGAAATGTTGGGTATGAGAGAAAAGGGCACATCTTAGCGATGTTGTGGCGGTGAGACCGGCAGGTTTTGTTGACTGATTGGATATGTGGGGTGAACGAGAAAGCGGAGTCGAGGATGACACCAAGGTTGTGGGCTTGTGAGACGGGAAGGATGGTAGTGATGTCTACAGTGACGGGAAACTCAGGGAGAGGGCAGGGTTTGGGAGGGAAGATAAGGAGTTCAGTCTTGGACATATTGAGTTTTAGATGGCGGGCAGACATTCAGATGGAGATGCCCTGATGGCAGGAGGAGATACGAGCCTGTAGGGAGGGAGAGAGAGCAGGGGCAGAGATGCAGATTTGGATGTCATCAGCGTAGAAATGATAGTTGAAGCCGTGGGAGCGAATGTGTTCACCAAGGGAGTGAGTGTAGATAGAGAACAGAAGGGGACCTATAACTGAGGAACACCTACAGTAAGGGGATGGGAGGGGCAGGAGGAGCCCACAAAGGAGACTGACAATGAACGGCCGGAGAGATAAGAGGAGAACTAGGAGAGGACTGAGTCTGTGAAGCCAAGGTTGGATAGCGTGTTGTGGAGAAGGGGTTGATCCAAAGTGTTGAAGGCAGCTGAGAGGTCGAGGAGGTTTAAGATAGAGTAGGAGCCATTGGATCTGGCAACAAGGAGGTCATTGGTGACCTTTGAGGGGGTAGTTTCGGTGGAGTGTAGGGTATGGAAGCCAGATTGGAGGAGGTCAAGAAGAGAGTTGGTGTTGAGGAATTCAAGGCAGCGAGTGTAGATGACTCATTCTAGGAGTTTGGAAAGGAATGGTAGGAGGGAGATAGGGCGATAGGTAGAAGGGGATGTGGGGTCAAGAGAGGGTTTTTTTTAAGATGGAGATATGGGCATGTCTGTAGGCAGAGGGGAAGGAACCAGTGGAAAGTGAGCGGTTGAAAATGAAACTTAAGGAGGGGAAGAGGGACGGGGCGAGGGATTTCATAAGAATAGAGGGAATGGGGTCAGAATCACAGGTTTCTGGAGTAACACTTGAGAGGAGGGAGGAGATCTCATCTGAAGATACTGCTGGGAAGGATGGGAGAGTAGCAGACAGGGTTGAGAGCAGGGGGGTTGGAGAAGGGGAAGGGGTGACTTCTGGGAGCTCAGACCTGATGGAGTTAATTTTACTAATGAAGTAGGAGGCCAGATCGTTGGGGGTGAGGGATAGAGGAGGGGGAGGAACAGGGGGCCTGAGAAGGGAGTTAAATATATGGAAGAGCTGATGGGGATGGTGGGCATGGATGTTAATAAGGGAGGAGAAATAGTTTTGCCTGGCAGAGGAGAGTGCAAAGCTAAGGCAGGAAAGGATAAACTTAAAATGAACGAGGTTAGCCTGGTGTTTAGACTTTCCCCAGCAGCCTTCAGCAGTTCGCGCATAAGAGCGAAGGAGGTGGACAGTGGCAGTGATCCTAGGCTGTGGGTTAGTGGATTGAGAGCAGCGAAGCGAAAGGGGAATGAGCGAGCTGAGCTGAGTAGAGAGGGTAGAGTTGAGAGCAGTAATCTGGTCATCAAGATTGGGTAGAGAGGAAAGGGAGGCGAAGTGGGGTGTGAGGTGCTCAGAAAGATGGTCGGAGTCGAGATAGCGGAGGTCTCTGTGAGGTAGTTGTACAGATTTACAGGGGAGAGGAATGTGAGTGAAGAGGCAAATGAGAAGTTTATGATCAGAGAGAGGGATTTCAGAGTTGGTGAGGGTGGAGATAGTGCAGCGGTAGGAGATGATGAGGTCGAGGCTGTGACCAAGTTGGTGAGTGGGCGAGGTGGAGTGGAGCAGGAGGTTGGAAGTGTCAAGGAGAGATAGAAGGCGTTTGGCAGAGTAGTCACCAGGGACATCCATGTGGCTGTTGAATTCCCCGAGGATCAGAGAGGGCATGAAAAAGGAGAGAAGGAAGGTGATAACGGGGTCAAAGTACTTAAAAAAAGTTGGAGGTGGGGCCAGGGTGGCGGTAGATGAAGGCTACAAGAATCTGGAGGGGGTGGTAAAGGCGAATAATATGGACTTCAAAGGAGGGAAAGGAAAGGGAAGGGGGAGGAGGGTAGTGCAAAAGCCACATTGGGGTGCAAAAAGGAAGCCGACACCTCCTCCTTTTCAGGTGAGTCTGGGGGAGTGGGAGAAGAATAGCTTAGGAACTGTGCTTTGCACATAGTAAACGCTTAATAAATGCCTTCAACAAAAAAAAAAAGAAAAGAGCACCAGAAGAGACCATTTCTTCCGGAGTGAGACATGTTTCGTTTAGGGCTGGAAAGGAACAGGGCAGTGATGAAAGGGAGCTTACCTGTCATGGAGCGAGGGTTCCAAAGACCACACTAGGAGGCAGTTGTGGAAGGAGGGTAAGAAGGGGAAAGTGTGCGAGTGGCGGGGAGGATTTGGATTGGAATGAGTTGGCAGGGGGCCTGGGCGGGGAGAGGGGGAAGAGTGGTGGCGATGAGAAAGGAGAACTGGGATGTGGTGGGGGTGGGGAGGAGGGGGGTTGGAATGGAGAGGTAGAGGGTTTGCGCTCATACAGAGGCATTCTAGGGAAGGGGTGAGATGGAGAGGTGGGGGCGGGGGACAGGGGAGGAAAGAGCTGGGTTGGCGAGGGGAAGGGGAAGGTGAGGAATGGGAAGGGCAGCTGGGAGCAGGGGAATTGACAGGTTATGGTGAAGTCAGCAAGGTAAATGACAGGAGAGCGGGTAGTTAACAATCAACAGGCGATGGAAATAAAATAAGCAGATGATGACGTCACAGAGATCAGTTAACAATTAACATGCGATGGCAATAAAAAAAGCAGATGGTGAAAAGCTATTAATAGCTGTTAACAATTAACTTTCGATGGTAATTATAAAATGAGCAGATGATGACATCACAGAGAGCAGTTCACAATTAATATGCAGAAACAACCTTTAAATAAGCAGATGACGCCCAAAGCAGAAGGATGAATTGTCCATGGGTCAGTCAAATCAAATGAAAATGGCTAATGGCGAGGAGAGTCCAGGGGCCCTTGGCAGACATGTCTCAGGTGGTGGAGGATGGAGTCTTATGGATGACAGTTCTGGAGTACGGCGGAACTGTTAAGGGGAGTCATGGGAGAGGAGATGCCTTGGAAAAGGCGTAAACAGACAAATAGCATCTGTGGGCTGACTAGGTGCAAATGGGGTTGTTGTTTTCCACTGTGACTTAAAGGAATTGATAGGGAAAATTTATTGGTGGAAATAGGAGATAGCTAATACAAATCATGGGTTAAAGTATCTCATATGTTTCTCCTCCAGTAAAGCATAAAGCATGAAAAAAAAAATGCAGTGTAATAATGAATTACTGGATTTTGTAGGTAAACTTCACCATGACAGTAATATATTGGAAGACTTTTCTGACCTGCTCTGGATCAGACAAAAGAATGAGACTTTCTCTGTCTCTGTCTCTGTCTCTCTGTGTCTCTGTCTAATTCCCTATCCCTTCTTCTCACTCTCCCTCAGCATTTTGTCCCCACTCGAACTCTTTCCTCTGATTTGGGACATTACTAAAAAAAGGAACAATCCCATAATCCTCATCTAAACTTTGCTGATACATTTACATGGATCATTTACCACTTAAAGCTCCATTCATGGACTGTGGCCCCAGACAAAAGAATAGTGCTAATTTTTGTCAATTCTCCCTAGTTTTTCCCTCTGTCCCTGTATCTCCTTTTTGGAATGCCAAGATTGGGACCACACCCTCTCCCATCAGGTTCTAAGTCAGCTCTTTGTCCCTGCCATTTCCTGCCAGAGATGCAGAGAATATTTTTCCTCACTTTTCACTTCCATCCACAGTCATTGGGGGCTTTCCCTTCTCTGCCCCTGTGCCACTGCTGCCCTAAGATAGTGATCTGTGCTGTCTCCTGTCCTTCCCATTACAGGTACTTCAACAAACACTACCAGCACCTCATGTTCCCAGTGTTTTCTATGCAGATCAAGAGGGGATATGCCGTGTAGACTACTAGAAAGAGCATGGGCCTGGAAACGAGTAGGACCTAGGTTCTAATCCCTGTTTCACCATTTATTGCTGTGTGATCTCCACTACCTGCAGGGTCACTGCCAGACTAGACACTAGCAATGGGGCTCCTCTGGATGGTGTAATTGGAATCACCGAAAATTAGCAAAATTTGTATTCCAACAGGACTTGGAACAACTGGAAAATTGGGTGGAAGCCCCACACAGGCACCTGCACATGGCAGATGAACATTCTCCTATTGAACACCAATGCTGGCAGAGATATTTGCATCACAGTCATAGGACGGTTTGGAACTCTGAGGACTAGAGAGGGGAGACGTACAATGCATTTGGTAAGCAGGAAATGCCCTCATTATGAAGACCTGAGCTGGGCAGAGTGCAATATATCAATTAATCCATCATATTGGGTTTTTTTCATTTTTATGGTATTTGGTAATGATGATGATGATGATGAGGATGATGATGGTATTTGCTAAGGGCTTACTATGTGACAAGCACTGTTTGTAGCGCTGGGGTGCATACAAGGTAATCAGGTTGTCCCACGTGGGGCTCACAGTCTTATTCCCCATTTTACAGATGAGGGAACTGAGGCACACGGTTCTAAGTGATTGGGGTAGATACAAGCTATTCAGGCTGTTTACATTTCCTGTACCACATAGGTCTCACAGTCTAGGTAGGAGGGCGAATAGGCACTGAATCCCCATTTTGGGGTTGAGAAAACTGAGTTACAGAGAAATTAAGTCACACTGCGGGCAAGTGGTGTAGCAAGGATTAGAACCCAGTTCCTCTGACTCCCAGGCCCGTACTTCATCCACTAGGCCACCTACTACTTGTTTGAGAACCTTCTATGCATACAGAACATTATTCTAGGTACTTGAGAGAATATAGCAGAACTAGTTAACATGATCCATACTCACCCAAATTTTAGAATGTAGCCAGGAAGGCTTCAAGTAATTAATTAATCAATCAAGCACTGCACTAAGCGCTTGGGAGAGTATCCTGCTTCGGTCTGTGTCTCAGTATCTTTATAAGGGTAAGTAGTAAGTAGTTCGGAGTAAGTAGTACGGCTGGTGTTCAATGCACTATTGTGTTTGATGTCACCGATAGAAGATTGAGTTGGTAAAAGGATCTGTTCTGAGGGACACAAACCTGGAAAGATCGAGATTTGCTAGGTTAGCCACGAGAAGGAGTGTGGCCCAGTGGCTAGAGCATCCCGCCTCTGCCACTTGTCAGTGTTTGCCTTTCAAGAAAGCAGCAAGTTGTCCTGAGGGCAGGAACACCAGGATTCAGTGCCCCATAGGTTCTGATTAAATGTCCTAACCAAACTACAGGTATGTAAAATTAGAAATGGAAAATGTACTCACTCTGTTCATCGCAAAACATTGCATTGAAATGGTTAGTACAGCTAGTTCTCTTGACTAAACCTCCAGGTTCGTTGCCTTTCCTCCCATTACTGTAGGAAACTGAGCCCTCTCCTTCCTCTCCCCCTCCTCCCCCTCCCCATCCCTTCCGCCTTACCTCCTTCCCCTATCCACACCACCTGTATATATGTATATATACACATGTACATATGTACATATGCATATGTACATATTTATTATTCTATTTACTCTATTACTCTATTTATTCATTTGATTTGTACATATTTCTTCTATTTATTTTATTTTGTTAATATGTTTTGTTTTGTTCTCTGTCTCCCCCTTCCAGACTGTGAGCCCACTGTTGGGTAGGGACTGCCTTTGTATGTTGCCAACTTGTAATTCCCAAGCGCTTAGTATAGTGATCTGCACACAGTAAGCGCCCAATAAATAGGATTGAATGAATGAATGAATGAAAGAATAAGTGTCTGACCCAGAGGACACTTCTCTAAGTCTTTTCTTCTTCCACAGGGCTGGCCCTCTCTTTCATCATCCACAGCCCTGCTCCCTATCTCTCTGCTTTGAAAAAAACAGACTTGGGGTTCAGATCTTTTGAGCTCGAGCCGAGAACCCCTGACCAATCTGTTCTCCAGCTGAAGGGAGGATGTTTTCAGTGGCCCAATCCAGTTTTGAGTGAACCTCGGTACTAGTAAGAAGCCCCACTCCTGTCAAGTCTGTCACTCAGTCTCTGCTGTGTACTTGGAAGTGGGAGGTCGGTGCCGGCTGGATAAGGCTTCCCTCCTGTAAGAAATGTTTGGAAGGCTGCTCGATATGTACTTATTGTCCACAGTCCATAATTTCTTCTTCACTGCCTCTTTCCCTTCATGAGTTTGTAGGCCCAAGGAAAAGACTCCACCTTTGAGACTCTTAAAAGAGCCCCAGCTGAGAGAGACCTCTGTCAGGTGTCAGGCACTCTCTGGACTGCCAGAAGGCTGTGTCTCTTTGCCATTGGCCACCCAGGGACTTCCAGTCTTGCTGTCTGGTGTATGCTGATTCCCTCTGGTGTACAGAGATCTCTAATTCCTCTCAGCTAGCTCAGCACGAGTGAATGCTGCCTTCACCTTGTGCTTCAATCAGTTAATGCTAGGAATTGAGCACCTACCATGTGCTGGTCTCTTATTAAGCTTTCGTGAGAGGGATTTGCTTGTCTTTATGCAGTGCTCCTGCCTCAGGACCCTCTTCCTTCTCCACTGCCATGACTGCCACCACAGACACCATACAAACCTTCTGGCCATTACCCTGGAGGCAGGAGTTTCCATGAGAAGCAGAGTGGCTCACTGGAAAGAACACGGGCTTTGGAGTCAGAGGTCATGGCTTCAAATCCCGGCTCTGCCAGTTGTCAGCTCTGTGACTTTGGACAAGTAACTTAACTTCTCTGTGCCTCAGTTACTTCATCTGCAAAATGGGGATTAAGACTGTGAACCCCCAGTGGGACAACCTGATCACCTCGTAACCTCCCCAGCGCTTAGAACAGTGCTTTGCACGTAGTAAGTGTTTTATAAATGCCATTATTATTATTATTATTATTATTATTATTATTATGCACTTAACTTCTCTGGGCCTCAGTTCCGTCATCTGTAAAATGGGGATGAAGACAGTGAGCCTCATGTGATACAACCTGATTACCTTGTATCTACCCCAGCGCTTAGAATGTTGCTTGGCACAGAATAAGTGCTTAACAAATACCAACATTATTACTATTAACAAATACTGCCATGATTATGATTATTTCCCCAGTGCTTAGAACAGTGCCTAGCACATAGCATGGCTCAATGAAAAGAGCACGGACTTTGGAGTCAGAGGTCATGGGTTCAAATCTCTGCTCTGCTAATTGTCAGCTGTGTGACTTTGGGCAAGTCACTTAACTTCTCTGGGCCTCAGTTCCCTCTAATCTAAAATGGGGATAAAGACAGTGAGCCCCACGTGGGACAACCTGATCACCTTGTTATCCCCCCAGCGCTTAGAACAGTGCTTTGCACATAGTAAGTGCTTAAGAAATACCATTATTATTATTATTATTATTTTTATTATTATTATTATGTTCTATCCCTGCTCTGCCATATGAAAAAGGGATAAAAATGGTTAAAGAAGTTGAAGGTGGGAACGGGGTAGGTAGATAGGTACTAGAATCTGGAATGGGTGGTAGAGGCAGATGATATGGATTTCAAAGGAAGGGAAAGAAAGGGATGCAGGAAGTGGAATGGTGCGAAAGTGGAATTGGGGTACAAGAAGGAAATCAACACCTCCTCCTTTCCCAGTGAGTCTCCCAGTGGGAGACAGCAGCAGAAAAGAGTGTATCATTTGAGGAGATCCAGGTTTCAGTGATGCCGAGGAGGAGGAATGACTGAGTCAGAAACAGGTCAAGGATGAAAGGAAATTCCCACATGATGGAGTGGGGTTCCACAGGTCACATTTGGCTTACGTTGGCTGATCTGTCATGAACAGCTGCTCCTGGGGCCTGCAATTTAACACACTTTATAAATTGACAATTTCAATGCAGGCTTTAGTTTCTGTGGTGGTCTCTCTCCCAGAAGTAGCCAATGTCTGCATCCTGAACTCCTTATGCTCCAGTAATCCTAGCAGTCCCCAGGATTCTATCCTACAGCTTTTCCTCCCCATCTAAAGAATTATTCCTTCTCTTCTTGCTGGGGTCTTGCAAAGTAACTCCCATAGAGACAGAGAAGGGGCCCCACTCATCTTGGAAAAACCTTGTCCCTCCCTGAGTTTGATTATTCCCGGACCAATTGTTCTGGTCGTGGCCAAGTGGTTAAGGCGATGGACTAGAAATCCATTGGGGCTTCCCCGCGCAAGTTCGAATCCTGCCGACTACGGATTTCCAGTTTTCAACATGCCCATGTCTCTCCCATCCTAAAAAAACCCTCTCTTGACCCCACCTCACCTTTTAGTTATCACCCCATCTCCCTCTTACCATTCCTTTCCAAACTCCTTGAACGAGTTGTCTACACATGCTACCTCGAATTCCTCAATGCCAACTCTCTCCTCGAACCCCTCCAGTCTGGCTTCTGTCCCCTACATTCCACGGAAACTGCCCTCTCAAAGGTCACCAATGACCTCCTGCTTGCCACATCCAACGGCTCATACTCTATCCTAATCCTCCTCGACCTCATCTGCCTTCAACACTGTGGACCACCCCCTTCTCCACAACACGCTATCCAACCTTGGCTTCACAGACTCTGTCCTCTCCTGGTTCTCCTCTTATCTCTCCGGTCGCTCACTCTCAGTTTATTTTGCAGGCTCCTCGTCCCTCTCCCATCCCCTTACTGTGGGGGTTCCCCAAGATTCAGTTCTCGGACCCCTTCTGTTCTCGATCTACACGCACTCCCTTGGTGACCTCATTCGCTCCCACCACTTCAACTATCATCTCTACGCTGATGACACCCAAATCTACATCTCTGCCCCTGCTCTCTCCCCCTCCCTCCAGGCTCGCATCTCCTCCTGCCTTCAGGACATCTCCATGTGGATGTCTGCCGGCCACCTAAAACTCAACATGTCCAAGACTGAACTCCTTGTCTTCCCTCCCAAACCCTGCCCTCTCCCTGACTTTCCCATCACTGTTGACGGCACTATCATACTTCCCGTCTCACAACCCCGCAACCTTGGTGTCATCCTCGACTCCGCTCTCTCATTCACCCCTAACGTCCAAGCCATCACCAAAACCTGCCTGTCTCAGCTCCACAGCATTGCCAAGATCCGCCCTTTCCTCTCCATCCAAACCGCTACCCTGCTCGCTGAAGCTCTCATCCTATCCCGTCTGTACTACTGCATCAGCCTCCTCTCTGATCTCCCATCCTCGTGTCTCTCCCCACTTCAATCCATACTTCACGCCACTGCCCGGATTGTCTTTGTCCAGAAACGCTCTGGGCATGTTACTCCCCTCCTCAAAAATCTCCAGTGGCTACCAATCAATCATCAGGCAGAAACTCATCACCCTCGGCTTCAAGGCTCTCCATCACCTCGCTCCCTCCTACCTCACCTCCCTTCTCTCCTTCTACAGCCCAGCCCGCACCCTCCGCTCCTCTGCCGCTAATCTCCTCACCGTGTCTCGTCCTCGCCTGTCCCGCCGTCGACCCCCAGCCCACGTCATCCCCCTGGCCTGGAGTGCCCTCCCTCCCCACATCCGCCAAGCTAGCTCTCTTCCCCCTTCAAGGCCCTACTGAGAGCTCACCTCCTCCAGGAGGCCTTCCCAGACTGAGCCCCTTCCTTCCTCTCCCCCTCGTTCCACTCTCCATCCCCCCGTCTTACCTCCTTCCCTTCCCCACAGCACCTGTATATATGTACATATGTTTGTACATATTTATTACTCTATTTATTGATTGATTGACTTTACTTGTACATATCTATTCTATTTATTTTATTTTGTTAATATGTTTGGTTTTGTTCTCTGTCTCCCCCTTCTAGACTGTGAGCCCACTGTTGGGTAGGGACTGTCTCTCTATGTTGCCAACTTGTACTTCCCAAGCGCTTAGTACAGTGCTCTGCACACAGTAAGCGCTCAATAAATACGATTGATTGATTGATTGGTCCCCAAGCGCCGAGAGGCTTATTTAGCAAGTTTTCCCGGATTGAGCTTCCCGATACCGGGGC
Organism: Tachyglossus aculeatus; assembly: GCF_015852505.1. Lineage (NCBI taxonomy): Eukaryota > Metazoa > Chordata > Mammalia > Monotremata > Tachyglossidae > Tachyglossus > Tachyglossus aculeatus. Next base: position 1,603,880 of record NW_024045093.1, read on the forward strand.
TAGGAGCTGAGCTTTTCCCAGATCTCACACCGCTCCTCAGTTTAGAAAGGGGAATGTGATTGTTTCTTTGGTGATGATGCCAGTTCCCAGTCCAGGGGATTCTGCTGCAGGCCCATGCACCTGGAAACCGAAGACAGGGGCTCAGGGATTGTCCCCAAACCATATGTCCATGTCTGCAAATTCACAAGATACTTTCTGGCTTTTTCATGGCGGGTGGGGCTCAGCCTTTATCCTCCCCTGCTCGTTGAGGACAACCATCTTGACACTCCCAGGAGGGGAGGTGGTGTTAGGCTCACAGCAACTGAGATCTAGATATCACCTCCACCCCCTGTTTTTCTAAATTCACTGAGGGTTGGGTCTTGGAGGGCCTTCCCCCTTGCTGAGGTTGAGTTCCCCAGGAATCCCTAACATTTTCCTCTGCCCCCCAAAGTTGTCGATTGAGCCTCTGAATCGCCTCCATCTTTTCCTGTAACTGCAAAGTAAATCGATTTACGACTCTCACAAACCGACGGATTAGTGATCATCTGTTGGATACTGGTATAATGGGACATGACCTCCTTTTCCTCCTAAAGGTCCCTGACCCACTTCAACAAGGCCTACAATATAACTGCCCTTGTTTTTACCCTAATATGCCTTTATACTCTGCGTGACCACCTCCTCTATCCAGTGCAGAATTGTGCCCCAGTGGGCACCCTGCAACCCCCATTTCCTTTTTAATGGTATTTGTTAAGCACTTACTCTGTACCAGGTACTATACTAAGTAATGGGTAGATACAAGATACTCAGGTTGGACACAGTCCCTGTCCCACATAGGATTCACAGTCTTAATCCCCATTCTACAGGTGAGGTAACTGAGGCACAAAGAAGTTAAAAGGCTTGTCCAAGGTTACATAGCAAACAAGTGGTGGAACCTGAATTAGAACCCAGGTCTTCCTGACTTGTAGGTCCATGTTCTACTACTAGATTATGCTGGTTTCCTCTTGAAACCCCTTTGAGTTCCCAGCTACATCTAACATTCAGGAGTATTCCAGGTCCTTGAAGGGCACATCTCAATCCTTAAAGGATTTGATAATAAACTCACCTTTATTCATGCATTTATTCATTTCTAAAATATAAGTAAATCCTACATTATAATGATCCCATCCTCATCATTCCTTAGCTTTGGACCTATGAATGACTTAAATTGGTTTCAGTCCCTATCTCTGTGTTCACATAGTGACTCCAGGCAGGATGTGCAGTGCATGCAAGGAATAGCACTAGAGTTAGATCTAGGGGAGAATATTTCTGGTCCCTATACTCAATATATTTTCAGTGGAGAGGCTGTGAGTAATTGAGAGTTCACGACCAACTTCCAGTGTAAGAGGAGGGGATGTATCCACTCCACAGTTGAAGCCCCAGGTAACTGACTATTCCTTCGAATTCTTATTTCCATGCTCAATGAGACAACCACCCACAAGGAGATCTTTTCAGAGAGTTTAGTCATTTCTAGTTCCTGCAAGCACACATAATTCTAGCCTTACTGTTCTGAGAACACTTATTCTTCTGAGAACACTTGCAATTTTGAGGAGCAGTGTGGCACAGTAGAGAGAACACGGGCCTGGGAGTCAGAGGATCCAGATTCTAATCACAACTCTGCCACATGTCTGCTTTATGTCCCTGGGAAAGTCCCTTAACTTCTGTATGCCTCAGGTACTTCATCTGTAAAATGGAGATTGATACTATGATCCCTATGTGGGACATGGACTGTCCAACCTGATTAGCTTGTGTCTACCCCAGTCTTTAGTTCAGAACCTGACACGTTATGTCTGTTGCTTTTAAAAAAATTGTTGAAGTTTCACAGAATTCCACTCCTCCAAAGGATGATTTAGTCACAACTGTGATTTTCAACTGAACAGTTCATTTGTACTCAAGAAAACAGTGAACTCTCAAATTCCTCCTTTAGTGAGAAGCAGTGTCGCTTAGTGGCAAAAGCACAGGATTGGGTGTCAGAGGTCACGGGTTCTAATCCCCCTTCCACCACTTGTCTTCTGTGTGACCTTGGGCAAGCCATTTAACTTCTCGTGCCTCAATTACCGTGTCTGTAAAATGGGGATTAAGATGGCGAACCCCATGTGGGACAACCTGATTACCTTGTATCACCCCAGTGCTCGGAAGACTGCCTGAAACATAGTAAGCACTTTTAACAAATACCATCATTATTATTATTTACAGCCAAGATCTAGTATCCCTTTTTTTGCTCCACGAGGACCCCAGGGGCTCTCTTCAAGAGGGAACTGTGTAGAGAGAAAAGAAAACCTAGGTAACAAAAAGTCCTTCCTTCCTTCAGACTCTAATACTAAACCGGCATTCTCGTTGACTAAGTCTGCTTTGAGATAGAACCCAGGAGGCTCATTCACATCGCTGTAAACCATGAAATCCTTGTGGGCAAGGAATATGTCTACCGACTCTGTTGGATGCTGTATTATATTCTCCCAAGTGTTTAGTACAGTGATCTGCACGTAGTAAGCCCTCAATAAACACATATCACTGATTGATGGATTGAGTGATTGGACACAATCCAGGCCTTCAGTGGACTCCAGAACTCCTGAAGAGTCTTTTCTTTCCATTCCTGCTCTGCAGGAGAAGAAAGTAGAAGGTGAATTCTCAAAGAGTTTTTAGAGGAATGGTTTTGGAATATAGAAAGGAAATATCAGGATGTTAGAAATTTCCTCAGAATCATTAGCATGGATATGAAAAATGGCAACCACCAATCTCTGTCTCTGAACATCCTGTCACCACTATCAGAGAGATGATTAACCTCAGTGGACCATCCATGTTCTTTATGGTCCTAATTGAGCTCATCCCCTCTTAAGTATATTAATTAATATGTACCCAATGGGAAACCCATAGAAGCAAGCATTTTCCATTTGCCTAATCCTGTCATATAGAAAAGTGACTCCTTGTGCACTCTTTGTTTTTTCATTGTTCAGAATTCATTGGTTGTCCCCTCCTCTGAATGATGCGTGTTTTGATTATTCAAAAAATTTTGTGTATGCCCACTTCACACCCTCCTTGATTTCCTAGGCCTCTGGCTGCATCTTTGCAGGTTGACAGTCCTATTCTTCATCTAAAGTTGCTGCCCCTTCCCCATGCTTCATTTCTTCCAGCTCTACTATGTCCTTCCTAAAACTCAATGAAAGAGTCCAGATGAAAGTGTACATAACATGGTTTAAAACATTTCCATAGGTATGCCTTTCGTTATTAAATCCTCTAGACTGTAAGCTCTTTGTGGACAGAGGATGTGCCTGTAATATCGTTATTTTGTATAAGAGCAATATGATTGATTGAATGATTGATTGATAGCAGTATTTGTTAAGCGTTTTACTGTGTGTCAGGTACTGTACTGAGCATTGGGTAAAATACAACATAATGAGTTCAAACACAGTTGTATTCCCAAATGGGACTATTGTCTATCTCTCCGCCGACCTGTTGCCCACATCCTACCTCTGGCCTGGAATACCCTCCCTCCTCATATCAGACAGATAACTGCTTTTCCCCACTTCAAAGCCTTATTTAGCCTTCCTTGACTAAGGCCTCCTCTCTTCTCCTCCCACTCCCTTCTATGCTGCTCATACTTGCTTCGTCATTCATCCATTATCCCTTCCCCACAGCACCTATGTATGTTCTATATCTATCTGTAATGTATTTATTTATCTATTTATTTATATTAATGTCTGTCTTCCCCTCTAGACTGTGAGCTCATTGTGGGCAGGGCATGTGATTTTGATGTTATATTTTATTCTCCCAAACACTTGGTACAGTGCTTTGCACACAGTAAGCACTCATTAAATATGATTTAGGAATAAATAAAATAAAATGAAATAAATAAATGGGACTCACAGTATTAGAATGAGGGAAAATAGGTAATCTACTCCCATTTTCAGATGAGGTAACTGAGGCCCAGAGAAAGTTATAAGAATTGTCCAAGGTTATCCAACAGACAAGTGGCAGAGTCAGAATTAGAACCTAGATTTCTGACTCTCAGGGTCATGCTTTCTCCTCTAGGCCATGCTGTTTCTAATCACGTCCTGATGATGCCCAGGGTATGGGTGGCTATTTTGATTGCTTTGTTTGGAGAAGTAGCGTGGCTCAATGGAAAGAACATGGGCTTGGGAGTCAGAGGTCATGGGTTCAAATCCCTGATCTGCCAATTGTCAGCTGCATTATTTTGGGCAAGTCACTTAACTTCTCTGTGCCTCAGTTACCTCATCTCTAAAATGGGTATTAAGACTGTGAGTCCCACGAGGGACGACCTGATCACTTTGTATCCTCCCAAGAACTTAGAACGGTGCTTCACACTTAAGCACTTAACAAAAGCCATTATTATCATTATCATTATCATTATTATTATTATTATTATTATTATTACTATTATTATTATTCTGCACAACAAAACCTATTTTGGCTTGGGAACCTCTAAAAATTCTATGCTGCTGCTGTGCATGAGTGAGGAGTGATGTTGTGTGCTTCCTGTGTCTGACTGTTTGAGAGCACATTTTGTGAGACTGTGCCTTGTCATGCACATGGGTTTGTTGGTGTGAGAGGGTGAAAGGCCACCTGTTAAATTGTGAGTATGAGCGAATACGTGGTTACAACTGGATGAATAAATATGCGCTGGTTTTGGTAAAGGAGAGTGTGTGATGGACTGTGGGACAGAGATAGAGTAAACTGAATAGTGTTTGGCTGGGAGTGGGTGTATACTTCATGTATGTGTCTCTATTATCTGTCTCTTTCCTGTGGGTCTCTCCCTTTCCTGCCTTTTTTCTATGATCTAAACTTCATCCCCCAGCCATGCTCTATAGACGCCCTAAAGAATCAATCAATCTATCAATCAATTAATGGTATTTAATGAGTGTTTACTGTGGGCAGAACAGTGTACTAGGCACTTCAGAGAACACAATGCAAAAAGGTAGGTATAGATGAGCCATGAACACAAAAAGATTACAGGCCGTAAGGGGGAGACAGGTATTAAAATAAATTGCAGCGGGATATGTGCACAAGTGGTAAATTGACCTCTTATGCTAGGGCTGCTACTAGGGGTGGAGAGGTGCCTTCCCTATCCCTGTCAGTATCTTCCCCTGCATTGTGTGGACAAGAGAGCCAATGGTGACAGTGAAGGCGCAGCACCAGCCCATGGTGGGGTGGAAAGGGAATCACTTACCCGCCTTCCCATCCTTTCTGACTCTCATTCTATTGCCCATGTCAGCTATTTCTGATGAACTACTCCCTCCTCAAATTCTGCCCCCCCCGAACCCCGGCACACACACACACACACACACACACACACACACACACACACACACACACACACACACACACACACAGCCCCACCTTTGCTATCTCTTGCCCCTAACAATCTGGCGAAATATTTCATTGATAAAATTGAAACCAATCAGGTGTGATCACCCTACAATTTCCCCTACTGCTCTCCAGTTCCATCCTCCTCCTGTCTACCTTCAACTCTCCTAGCTTTCCCAGCTGTACCGCAAAAGGGGATCTCCTGCCTCCTCTTAAAATTTGCCCCTTCCGACTGTATTCCTACCCCATCCCTTCACACCTTAACAAAACACTTGCCCCTCCCTTCTCCCCTGGCTGACCATCATCGTCAACCATTCATTTTCCAATGACTACTTACCCACTCCTTTCAAACATGCTCATGTGACTCCTATTCTAAAAAAACCCTCTTCTTTTACCTCATGGTTCCTTACAGTAATCTCCCCACCTCCCTCCTACAAATCCTCTCCAAACACCTTGAGCAAGTTGTTTACACCCGATGTCTCATCCATTCATTCAATCGTATTTCTTGAGTGCCTACTGTGTTCAGAGCACTGTACTAGGCGCTTGGAAAGTACGATTCAGCAACAAGTAGAGACATTCCCTATGCAACAACGGCCTCACAGCCTCCTCCAATCCTCTCTTGACTTGCTCCTATATAGTGTCTGCCTCTTCTTTCCATTAAAACTGTTCTCTCTATGGTCACCAATGACCTCTACTGCATCCTAATCCTCCTCGAACTCTCAGCTGCCTTCATCAATGTAGACCACCCCCTTCTCATGGAAACATTATCCAACCTAGGCTTCACTGACACTATCCTCCCCTGGTTTTACCCCTGTGTCTCTGGCCACCTTTTTTCAGGCTCTTTTGCAGGATCCTCCTCTACTTCCCACCCCCTTACTACTGGGGTTCTGAAAGACTCAGTTCTGAGTCCACATCTCTTCTACATCTACACTCACTCTCCTCGAGAACTCATTCGTTCCCAAAGCTTCAACATGGATGACTCCCAAATTAATCGCTCCAGCCATGACCTCTTTCTTTCTCTGTAGTCTCATATTTCCTCTAACCATCAGAATTTCTCTATTTAAATACACCCCCTGAACCTCAGACTTAACATTTCCTAAAGAGAGCTTCTCATCTGCACTCCAGACCCTGTCCTCTCCCTGACTTTCACATTCCAGGAGACAGAACCACCATCCTCCCAGTCTTTGAAGTCTGTAACCTTGGTATTATCCTTGAATCATCTTACTCATTACATTCATTCATGCATCCGGTCATATTTATTGAGCACTTGCTGTGTTCGGAACACTGTACTAAGCACTTGAGAAAGTACATTATAACAATAAACACTCATTCCCTTCCTGCATCAAACTGACAGTGTAAAATCTACAGTCACTCAACCTATCACCAACCTCGTTCTGTCACCAGGTCTTGTCTTTCACCTTCACAACATTGCTAAAATATTACTTTTCCTCTCCATCCAAACTGCTACTAAGCAGAACCAATTATTTGTCTTGGTTTCGTGGATAAAACACAGGCCTGGGAGTCAGAAGGACCTGGGTTCTAATCCTGACTCCATCACTTGTATGCGCTGTTACCTTGGGCGCTTCACTTTTTTATGCCTACGTTACCTCATCTTTAAAATGGGGAATAAGACTGTGAGCCCCATATGGGATAGGGACTGTGTCCAACCTGATTACCTTTTATCTACACCTTCACTTAGAACAGTGCTTCACACACAATAAGTACTTAACAAATACCATTATTATTATTATTATTATCCTGTTTTGACTACTGCCTTCAGCTTCCTTGCTGACCTCCTAACCTCCTATCTCCCCAGTCCAGTCCATACGTCACTCATACCCATATCAGTTTTGTACAAAAACGTTCAGTTCATGTTTTCCCACTCCCCAAGAACTTCCAGTGGTTGCCTATTCACCTCTGCATCAAACAAAAACACCTTTCAGCTTGCCCCCCTCATACCCTCCCTCATTGATTTTCTACTACAACCTAACCATCTTGTTCCATCTTTAGCACCATCTCACTATAGCTCAGTCCTGTCTGTCTCACTGCCTACCCCTTGCCCCCCTTCTCCCATTAACTGGAGCTCCCTTTCTGTCCATATCTGACAGACCACCACTCTCCCCACACCTCCTCCAAGAGGACTGCCCCAACTACACCCTCTTTCCCCTTACTCTCTCTACCTCTGCATCACTTAGGCACTTAAATCATTATTCTTTAAGTACTTTCTATTCACTCCATCATCCCCTCGGTAGCTCTTATGTACTTATTTGTAATGTATTTATTTGTATAAACACCTGCCTCCTGCTCTACACTTCAAGCTAATTATTGTCTGAAAACGTGTCTACAAACTCTGTTTTATTGTACACTACCAAGTGCTTTCTACGGTACTCTGCACATAATAAGCTCTCAATAAATATCATTGATTTATTCATTAACTGAATAAGTTCTCAGTCCCTCTTGCTCATTTCTTATTCTGTCCTCTCCTGCTCTCTGTTCTTCAGGCCTCACTCCTTTCCCCCAGATTTTCCCCTCCTCCTTCATCCACCAGGACTCTCTCCCAACACCAGGCTTAGCTGCAATCACCCAAATCTTTCTCCCTCGATCCCTCTCAATCAATCAATGGTATTTATTTATTGAGTGGCTTACGGTTTGCAGGACACTGTACTAAGGACCTGGGGGGTACAATACAGCAGAGTTCATAAATACATTCCTTGCCTACAAGCTTACATTCCAGCCTAGCTTACAGCTTACTCTCAACTCCCTGGATTCTGTTTCTTCATCTTCATCTTCATGCTCACTCCTATCAGTTTTCCCAATCTTGTGAGAGGGTCATGGCCAGGAGTAGGAGGGGGCTGCCCATGGTTAGGAGTAGGGTAGGGCTACGATGACCTCAGTGATCAGGGCCTAGGTGGGAGACTGAGATTGAGGAAAGGATGGTGGGTTCGGGCTGTGGGCAAGAAATGGGCAGAAAAACATCATGGCTTAGTGGAAAGGGTCCGGGGCTGGGAGTCAGAGGACCTGTGTTCTAATCCTGGCTCCACCACTTGTTTACTGTGTGACCTTGGGCAAATCACTTCATTTCTCTGTACCTCAGTTTCCTCATCTCTGAAGTGGGGGTTGAATCCTTCTCCTTCCATCGTAGATTGTGAGCCCTATATGGGACAGGGACTGTATCTGATCCTAATTAACTTATATTTAACCCTGCACTTAGAACAGTGCTTGACACACAGTAAAGCCTTAATAAATACTATATAAAAAAGGAACATCTTAGAACAAGACTTGTCCACAGATGCCCTCCCATACTCTATCCCTGTCCATCCTCTTTCCTTTCTTGGTAGACCAGAGGTAGGGAGCTGCAAAGGGGACAAGGTTGGAATCCTGATCCTACCCTGTCATTATCCTTGGAGCCCAGGAAGTTATCTAGCAATGGGTGCTCTCAGTTCTATTTTCAGAATGGTATCAATCAGTAGTTTGTAGAGCACTGTACTAAGTGCTTGGGAAAGTGCAATACAATAAAATTTACATGCAGTTCCCTTGCCCACAATGAGCATACAGTCTAGAGGAGAAGACAGATACTACTATGAATAAATGTTGTATACTATGTAATTTAAAGATATGTAGATAGGTGCTGTGGGTTAGATGTTGAGTCAAATTTCGAATTTCCAAAGGTCACCGAGCCAAATTCATAGAGCTGTGTATAGAAGATCTTGTAATGCTATCCAGAAATTGGGAGCTGAACCAACTACAAACAATTCTGAAGAAGCAAGAAAAACCACTTGCCTTTGGTAGGGTTCAAAGCCACAATGGATTCGACAACGGAGCATTGTTTCCAAATGGAAAGAATCCCCTCCTCCTCAGAAATATCCAGTGGTGGCCTAGCAACTCCATATCAAGGAAAAACTTCTCACTGTTGGCTTCAGAGCACTCCATCACCTTGCCCCTTCGTTACTCACTTCCCTTCTCTCCTACATCGCAGCCTGCATGCTCTGCTTCTCTGGTACTAACATTCTCACTGTGCCTCTTTCTTGCGTCTCCTGCCATCGACCCCTGGCCCATGTCCTACCTCTGGCCTGGAATTTCCTCCCCCCTCAAACCTGCCAAATGAGCACACTTCTCCCCTTCAAAGCCCTACTGAAAGCTCACTTCCTCCAGGAGGCCTTCTCAAACCAGACCCCCCCTTTTCCTCTTCTCCCGCTCCCCTCCCCATTGACCCGACCTTTGCCCCGTTGCCCTTTGCTCTACGCCCCCCTCTCTGCCCCACAGCACTTTGCATATATGTACACATTTATAAATATATTTTTCTTTATTAATTATATGTACATATCTATAATTCTATTTATTTCATTCATTAGTTCATTCAATCGTATTTATTGAGTGCTTACTATGTGCAGAGCACAATACTAAGCGCCTGGGAAGTACAAGCTGGCAACATATAGAGATGGTCCCTACCCATTAAATGAATGAATGAATGAATAAATAAATAAATAAATACCACTGAATGAATGAATCAATTAATGATCCTGGGAATGGGAATCAGAGGACATGGATTCTAACTCCGACTCTGCTATGTACCTGTTGTGTGACCTTGGGCGAGTCACTTAACTTCTCCATTCCTCAGTTAACTCATCTGTAAAATGGAGATTCAATACCCATTCTCCTTCTTACTTAGATGGTGAGCCCTGTATGGGACAGGGATTGTTTTTTACCATGATTATCTTGTACCTTCCCCAGCATTTAGAACAATGCTTGACACACAGTAAAAACTTAACAAATAATAATAATCATGGTATCTGTTAAGTGCTTACTATATGCCAAGCACTTTTCTAAGTGCTGGGGTAGATAAAAGGTAATTCATTCATTCATTCATTCATTCAATCGCATTAATTGAGCACTTACTGTGTGCAGAACACTGTACTAAGCTCTTGGGATGTACAAGTTGGCAACATATAGAAAAGGTCCCTACTCACCAGTGGGCTCACAGTCTAGAAGGGGGAGACAGAGAACAAAGCAAAGCATATTAACAAAATAAAATAAATGGAATAAATATGTACAAGTAAAATAAATAAATAAATAGAGTAATAAGCACATACAAACATATATACAGGTGCTGAGGGGAAGGGAAGGAGGTAAGGTGGGGGGATGGCAACAGAGAGGAGGGGGAGAGGAAGGAGGGGGCTCAATCTCGGAAGGCCTTCTGGAGGAGGCGAGGTCTCAGTAGGACCTTGAAGGGAGGGAGAGAGCTAGCTTGGCGGATGTGGGGAGGGAGGGCATTCCAGGATGACGTGGGCCGGGGGTCGACGGCGGGACAGGTGAGAATGAGGCACGGTGAGGAGATTAGCGGCAGAGGAGCGGAGGGTGCGGGCTGGGCTGTAGAAGGAGAAAAGGGAGGTGAGGTAGGAGGGGGCGAGGTGATGGAGATACTTGAATCCGAGTGTGAGAAGTTTCTACCTGACGCGCAGGTTGATTGGTAGCCACTGGAGATTTTTAAGGAGGGTAGTAACATGCCCAGAGCGTTTCTGGACAAAGACAATCTGGACAAAGATAATCCGGGCAGCGGTGTGAAGGATGGATAGACTGTGAGCCCACTGTTGGATAGGGACTGTCTCTATATGTTGCCAACTTGTCCTTCCCAAGCTCTTAGTACAGTGCTTTGCACATAGTAAGCGCTCAATAAATACGATTGATTATGATGATGAAGTGGGAAGAGGCAGGAGGATGGGAGATCGGAGAGGAGGCTGATACAGTAATCCAGACAGGATAGGATGAGAGCTTGAACGAGCAGGGTAGCGGTTTGGATGGAGAGGAAAGGGCAGATCTTGGCAATGTTGTGGAGGTGAGAGTGGCAGGTTTTGGTGACGGCTTGGATGTGAAGGGGGGAAACGAGAAACCGGGGTCGAGGATGACACTAAGGTTGCGGGCTTGTGAGATGGGAAAGATGGTAGTGCCGTCAACAGTGATGGGAAAGTCAGGGAGATGGCAGGGTTTGGGAGGGAAGACAAGGAGTTCAGTCTTGGACATGTTGAGTTTTAGGTGGCGGGCATACATCCAGAAGGAGATGTACTGAAGACAGGAAGAGATGCGAGCCTGGAGGGAGGGAGCGAGAGCAGGGGCAGAGATGTAGATTTTAGTGTCATCAGTGTAGAGATGATAGTTGAAGCCGTGGGAGCGAATGAGGTCACCAAGGGAGTGAGTGTAAATCGAGAACAGAAGGGGACCAAGCACTGAACCTTGGGGTACCCCTACAGTAAGGGGATGGGATGGGAGGAGGGGCCTGCAAAAGAGACTGAGAATGAAAGACCGGAGAGATAAGAGGAGAACCAGGAGAGGACAGAGTCTGTGAAGCCAAGGTTGGATAGCGTGTTGAGGAGAAGTGGGTGGTCCACCGTGTCGAAAGCAGCTGAGAGGTCGAGGAGGATTAGGATAGAGTATGATCCGTTGGAATTGGCAAGCAGGAGGCCACTGGTGACCTTTGAGAGGGCCGTTTCCGTGGAATGTAGGGGACAGAAGTGCTTAGAGCAGTGCTCAGCGCTTAGAACAGTGCTCAGCGCTTAGAACAGTGCTCAGCGCTTAGAACAGTGCTTTGCACATAGTAAGCGCTTAATAAATGCCATCAAAAAAACCCAAAAGACAGAAGCCAGATTGGAGGTAATCTGGAGGTAATCAGGTTATTCCACTTTGGGCTCACAGTCTTGATCCCCATTTTACAAATGAGGTAACTGACGCCCAGAGAAGTTTAGTGGCTTGCCCACGGTTACATAGCAGACATGTGGCAACGTCGGGATTAGAACCCAGGTCCGCTGACTCTCAAGCCCTCATTCTTGCCACTAAGCCATGCTGCTTCTCTACCACAATTACCAGAAATGCCGCAATTATTATTATTGTTATTGGATTTCATGTCCATCACCTTAACCACTCCACCACAATTACATATGAAATAGATGAAACGTCTTGAACAATGCCTGAGAAATCACCACTACTTCCTCTATCCTACCATTTTTCTCAGACTCATGTCTTCCCATCTGCACCCTGCCCCAGCCCTGTCTCTTTGCTCCTTCCTATACCCAAACAGCACAGTCCTGTTCATGAGCAGCCCAGCTTCATAGGTTCTGACCCCATAGGGAGGGGCGGGTCTTCTTCCCCGCAGTAAAGAGAGTCAACCTCCTCTCGGACATGGGAGGGGTCTTGGCCTACCGAATGACACCATTTCTCTTTCAGAACACCATCTGATTGGCCCACCTTTCTGAGAGGTGCGCCCAATTATACAAAGAAGCAGTCAGAGGTGGAGGATGGGATATCTGTATCACTTCATTCGGGTCTGGGTCCTAAGACCGTTGAGAGGGAGAAGATATGGGCAGTGGGTGCTAGGCAAAGAGCAGTGAGAGTCGGATGAAACATTTTAGAGAAGCAGCGTGGCTCAGTGGAAAGAGTACGGGCTTTGGAGTCAGAGGCCATGGGTTCATATCCCGGCTCCGCCAATTGTCAGCTGTGTGACTTTGGGCAAGTCACTTAATTTCTCTGGGCCTCAGTTACCTCATCTGTAAAATGGGGATTAAGACTGTGAGCCCCCCGTGGGACAACTTGATCACCTTGTAACCACCCTAGAGCCTAGAACAGTGTTTTGCACATAGTAAGTGCTTAAAAAATGCCATTATTATTATTATTATTATTATTATTATTATTTTCCAAAGGGATATGGGCCCAGAATGTTTCTGCTGTGCTCCTATGCTTTGCTTCATGATTGCTGATGTGATACCCCTGCATCAAACAAAATCTCCTTACCATCATCTTTAAAGTACTCAGTTACCTTGTCCCCTCCCACCTCACTTCACTACTCTCCTACTACAACCCAGCCCACACTCTTTGCTTCTCTAACGCTAACCTTCTCACTGTACCTCGATCTCATCCATCTCACTGCCGACCTCTTGCTCACATCCTGTCTCTGGCTTGGAATACCCTCCCTCTTTTTATCAGACAGACAATTACTCTCCTCACCTTCTGCCAAGAGGTCTTCCCTGACTAAGCCCTCCTTTCCTCTTCTCCCACTTCTCTCTTCATCCTCTTGACTTGTTCCCTTTACTCATCCCCCAACCCATACTTATGTCCATATCTGTAATTTTATTCATTCATATTACTGCCTGTCTCCCATTCTACTCTCTAAGTGCATTGTGGGTGGTCTGTTATATTGTTATACTGTACTCTCCCAAGTACTTGGTAGAGTGCTCTGCGCAAAGTAAGCAGTCAATAAATATGACAGATTCACTGACTGACTCACGTCATGACTGCCCACTCCACCCCACAACTGACTCCATAAACCATGACTTCCACCCCTCACCCTTTCCCCTCCTCATCCCATCACTGACTCCATAAATTATAACACCTTCCTTCCATCCACCCCACTCCACTTCACCACTGAGTCCATAAACTCTAACATCCCTCATGGTGACCCAACACCACACTGCCACTCACTCCACAAATCATAATTCCCACTCCCTACTCCAGTTACCCTTCCTCTTGAGTCAGGGTCTTAAGCACAACCCTGCCTCACCTCCTGACTGGTCTGTCCTAGAAATCCCTGATGAACCAGGGCAAAATCAGCTCTGCGCAGTGGTATTAACCTGGAGAAATTTGCCTGAGAGCAGCATTGCTTTCTGTAAAGATGCATTTTCATTGATAAACAAACTCCTGACCCTGCCCGATGATCTTTCCACTAGGACACACAGCATTATTTGTTGAGAGCCTATAGAGAAGCAGCATGTCTCAGTGGAAAGAGCACGGGCTTGGGAGTCAGAGGTCATGGGTTCTAATCCCGGCTCTGCCACATGTCTGCTGTGTGACCTTGGGAAAGCCACTTAACTTCTCTGAGCCTCAGTTACCACATCTGTAAAATGAGGATTAATAATAATAATAATAATAATAATGGCATTTATTAAGCACTTACTATGTGCAAAGCACTGTTCTAAGCTCTGGGGAGATTACAAGGTGATCGGGTTGTCCCCCGGGGGGCTCACAGTCTTCATTCCCATTTTACAGATGAGGTAACTGAAGCACAGAGAAGTTAAATGACTTGCTCAAAGTCACGCAGCTGACAATTGGCAGAGCCTGGATTTGAACCCATAACCTCTGACTCCAAAGCCCATGCTCTTTCCACTGAGCCACGCTGCTTCTCTAAGAGAAGTCTAAGAGATTAAGACTGTGCACCACACGTGGGACAACCTGATCACCTTGTATCCCCCCCTGCGCTTAGAGCAGTGTTTTGTGCATAGTAAGCGCTTAACAAATGCCATCATTATTATTGTTATTGTGTGCCGAGCACTGTTGGAGACCCTATGTGGGCTACCACTCTTCTTTGTGTAATGGTATTGGTCAAGCCCTTACTATTTTCCAGGCACTGCTTATACACTTTTAGGCACTGTACTGAAGCACTGGGGTAGATATCAGCCTCTTGCTGGGTATGGACCGTCTCTATATGTTGCCAACTTGTACTTCCCAAGCGCTTAGTACAGTGCTGTGCACACAGTACGTGCTCAATAAATGCGACTGAATGAATGAATGAATGTCAGATGCCAGTATGTTTTACTCACTTATTAAGTAACAATAGCCCAAGTTGAATTTCAGTCCCGTTTCTGCTTCTCATCAAATGCTTTACTATTATTAACCTCCCCATTCTGCCCATTCAGACCCCAAAACAGAAAATCTCAGGAAGCCTATACAAAGCATATACAAAGTCTGAGACCCAGCTGCCAAACCTGGCCCCTCTATACAGAAGATTATAAAGTCTGATCAATTGATCAATCAATCGATCAAATGCACTGTTTACTGTGTGCTGAGCACTGTACTAAGTGCTTGGGAGAATACAGTATATCAGAGTTAGCAGAAATGTTCCCTGCTACGAGATTACAGTCTTCAGGGAGAGATAGACATTAACACAGATGAATAAATTGTGGATATATGCATAAGTGCTGTTGTGTTCGTGAAGGTTGTAAATCCAAATACTAAGGAGACACAGAACAGAGTGGAAGAAGAGGAAATGATCGCCTAGGTAGGGAAGGCCTCTTGGAGGAGATCTGCTTGTAATAACAGCTTTGAGGGCAGAGATAGTGATCAGTCATTCAACTGATTTATTGAGCATTTACTGTGTGCAGTATACTAAGCACTTGGGAGAGTACAGTACAACAATATACAAACACATTCCCTTCCCATGACAAGCTCACATTCTAGAAGGAGAGAAAGATGTTAATATAAATGAAGAAATTACAAAAATGTACAAAGGTATGGTGGGGTTAGAGGCAGGGAAAAAAAGGGAATAAATCAGGGTGACACAGAAGGGAATGGAAGAAGAGGAAAGGAGGGATTAGTCAGAAAAGAGGTCTTGGAGGAGATTTGCCTTTAATAATGTTTTTAAGTGTAAAAGGGTAATTGTTGACTGTTGGATATAAAGAAGAAGAACATTCCAGGATGGAGGCAGGCCGTGGGCAAGGCGGGGGTCTGTTGTGAGATAATTGATATCAAGGTACAGAGAGTAAGTTGGCATTAGAGGAGAGAAACATGCAGGTTGAGTTGCAATAGGAAATTGAGGAGGTGAGACAGGAGGGGATAAGGTAATTGAGTGTTTCAAAACCATTGCTAAGGAGTTTCTGTTCGATGAAGAGTTGGATGGACATCCACTGGAGGTTCTTGAGGAGTGGGAAAACATGGACTGAATGGTTCTGTAGAGAAAACACTGAGTAGCAGTGCAACTTAATGGATAGAGGACAGGGCTGGGAATCAGAAGGATCTGAGTTCTAATCCCAGTTGTGCCATTTCTCTGCTGTGTGACCCTAGGCAAGTCACTTCAGTTACCTCATCTTTTTAAATGGGGATGAAGATTTGAGCTTCATGTGGAACTAAGACTTTGTCCAAACTGATTACCTTGTATCTACTCCAGTGCTAGTACAGTGTCAGGCACATAATAAGTGCTGAATAAAAACCATTTTAAAGAAAAGGAGTTCTGTTTTGGATGCGTTTAATTTCAGGTGTTGGTGGGATATCCAAGTAGAGATGTCCTAAAAGAGGACAGAAATGTGAGACTGCAGAGATGGAGAGAGAACAGGGCTGGAGAAGTAGATTTGGGAAACATCCACATAGCGATGGTTGTTGAAGTCAAGGGAATGAATGAGTACTTCAAGAGAGTGAGCTAGATGGAGAATAGAAGAGGACCCAGAACCTGAACCTTGAGGAACTCCCACATTTAGGGGGTGGTAGGCACAGGAGTAGCCCACGAAAGAAACTGAGAAAGAGCGACCAAGGGGGTTAGGAGGAGGCCCAGGAGAGGACAGTGTCAGTGAAGCCAAGGTTCGATAATATTTCCAGGAGAAGGTGGTGGTTGACAGTGTCGAAGGACAGATGAAAGGTGGAGGAATATTAGGATGGAGTAGAAGCCATTGGACTTGGCAAGAAGGAGATCATTGTCTACCTTTAAGAGGACAATTTCTATGACACACAGCTGGTGAAAGCCAGATTGGATGGGGGCAAGGAGAGAATTGTAGGACAGGAGGTGGAGGCAGCAGATGTAAACAGCTTCTTCAAGGAGTTTGGAGAGGGATGGTAAGAGGAAGATAACTGGAGGGAGTCATGGGAGCAAGGTAGGGTTTGTTTAGGATGGGGAGGCATGAGCAGGTTAGAACAAATCAATCATTCAGTGAATCCTTCAGTTTTATTTATGGAAAGCTTACTGTGTGTAGAGCAGTGAACTAAGCAATTGGTACAATGTACAGAGTTGTTCGACATGTTCTCTGCCTACAAGATGCATATAATCTATAGGGCTAGACTGTAAGAACCAGAAGGTGATGTCTGTATTAGTGCTGGGAGAGTCGGGGATGAGGGAATCAGGGTAACCCTCCATAGCTCAGGCCACACCAGGAATCTTCCCCTCCCCACCTCGCCCTGCGTGTTGGGGGGTTGCCCAAACTGGCTATAGGGTCCTCTGCTGGAAGGGGATTGGGGGTGGGAATAGGTAAATTCTCAGCTCATCATTCGCCCTGAAACTTTCTGAACATGCCACCTCTCCCAGCCTCCTGCCTGATGCAATCGCTGCCAACCCCATCATCAAGCATGGGACTGACACTGTTGACTAGTGAAACAACTCCCTCCCACTCCTGTCGTCAGCTTCCTGATGAGCCAGCGTCGGCAGAGAAGATGACAAGTTTATTTCCTGTCTGTGTTTTGGTAGAAGGTGCAGAGACGCAGGTGTGGAGCTCCCGGGCAGAAACAGTCCCCAGAGCTCCCCGGCTCCACCAAGGCCACGGGCTCAGGCTGGGACCTGATAAAATTGGAAGGGGAGGGGGAGACTGGGTCCTTCCTCAGAAAACAACAAAACTTGGTTTAGTTTTGCTCCAGGCTCAAGGGTAGAGTTAGAAGTGGTGGTGGCGGACCTCTCAGGAGTACTTCCCTTGTCACCGGTGTCTATCTTGTCTGTCACAGCGAGGTCAATAAGGGGCATCATGCAGGAGGCCGAAGAGTGATAAGGTCATAAAGTGTCAGGTACTGAGCCTGAGCCTCCAAGACTCCTTTCCCTGGTCCCCAAAGCAGAGGCTACTGTAGCCAGGAAAGACAGCCCTCTGGGAGGAGGCAACTCCCCACATCCTGACCTAAGCTGTGAGGTCACCCTGCTTCCTACATTGAGTGTACCTGGCACCAAAACAGACAATGCCTCAACGTCACTGCCTGGGAAAGCGGCTCCATATCTCTTATGTTTTCTTTAACAACAAAGCACAGAGTCCAGTTAGGGCGTGAGCCTGAACTTCTCTCCCCTAAATTGCCCTCCCAAACTGCACCTCTTAGATCTGGGCTGCCTCAGCTATAATGATGAACCAAGACACCATGGCTTAGGAGTTAGAGTACGTGGGTTCTTCGGAAAGAGCATGCACGGGCTTATGAGTTGGAGGACGTGGGTTCTTATCCCAGCTCTGCTACCTGTCTGCTTTGTGACCATGGGCAAGTCACTTCTCTTCTCAGGACCTCAGTTACCTCATCTGTCAAATCGGGATTAAGACTGTGGGCCCCATTTGGGACAACCTGATTACCTTGTATCTACTCCAGCGCTTAGCACAGGGCTTGGCCCATAGCGCTTAGCAAATACCATAATTAAGAGAAGCAGAGTGGCTTAGTGGAAAGTGCCCGGGTTTGTGAGTCAGAGGACCTGGGTTCTAATCCTGGCTCTGCCACTTTTCTGCTGTGTGACCTTGGGAAAGCCACTTAACATCTCAGTGCCTCGGTTACCTTATCTGTAAAATGGGGATTAAGACTGTGAACCCCACTTGGGGCAAGCTGATTACCTTGTATCTACCTCAGAGCTTAGAACAGTGCTTGGTACACAGTAACTGCTTAACAAATACCATAATTATTATTATTGTTACTAAGACTTTCCTGGGACCAGCTCTGGATGAGGCTGGTCCAGCATCAGGAAAGAATTGTCCAGTAGCAGATTTTCTGTTCAGACACAATCCAGGTACAAGGCCAAAATGTTTCACAGGAAGAGCCAGTTACTGGTGCGTAACTGTGTCCTGCAGAACCGGATTCGATAGAACAGTGTTTTGCACAAAGTAAGCACTCAACAAATACCGTTATTATTATTATTATGATTCATCCCAGTCCTGCCCCTCACCCTAGCCAGCCAAGCCCCCACTCGGCCTGGTCAACCAAGTCCCCAACTCTCCCTCATCCACAGCCTCATCCTGCACCTCCAGGCAAGGAGAACGTCTTGCATAGCTGCGGTGAGGGGCTAGACAGAGTCTCAGTGCACATTCCCACCATGGGCTAAGGGGGAGGCCACCTGCACTCACAGAGCGAAGTTGGATATGGCATGAACTCTGGGCCATGAGCCCCAGACCACAGACTTGTGGGAAAATTGGATAGAAACAAGTAGGACTTGATGGATTTTATAATCTGTGGTTCCTCCTCTCAACTCCACCAGGGGCTTGGGTATTCCCGAGTTGGAGCATGGCCATCCAGAGCTGCACTCATTCTTTCCGAGCCAGGCTAGACTCAGGTTCCCCACTCCTTCCGATTTCTCAGACAGTATAGCATCTTGATGATGAGTGCCAGATCTCTTATCAGGAAGCAGTGTGGCCTTTGGAAAGAGTGCATGCCAGGCAGTCAGGGGACCTGGATTCTAAATTTGTCTCTCTCTCTTGCCTATGGCTTGACCTTAGACAAGCTGCTTACCATCTCTGTTTTTCTAGATCCTTAGCTATAAAATAGGATTGAGGATCATGGATTGTGCCTACCACCTGTACTGTAGTTTCCCAAATGCTTAGTATAGTGTGTTACCCAAATTAAGTGCTCAATAAGTAGCACTGATTGAAGATTAATTACCTATTATCTCTTCCACTTTTAGCCATGATCCCCCATATGGTACTGGGACTGTGCCCCATCTGATTATCTTGTATCTACCGCAGTGCTTGCTACAGTGTTTGTCATACATTAAGTGATGAATGAATACCCCAATTATAATTACTGGTAAGTGAATGAGAGGTGTACTACAGAAGGCCGTTGGGAAATGCAGAGTAATGAAATGATACATTCCTGGACCACAGGGTGCTTCCACTTTATTGGAAAGAAAAAGATAACAATATTTACAACCATTACCAGACTCTGGGGACATTGCTCCTTATCCTTTTTATGTATGTGCAGAAGGATGACACCAGCTTCCTCCCATGTCCACACCTCGACTGCTTTTCCCAGAATACTTCAGGCTGAGACACTGCCAATCCCCAACTCAATTGGTTGCTTTAGAGATGGGTCCTAGAACTGTGGTTAGACTCAGGGAGATGGGCTGTGAGCCCTATGTGGGACAGAGACTGTTCCAGCATAATTATTTTTTATCTCTTCCAGTGCTTAGTCCAGTGCTGAGCACATAATAAGCAAACAACAAATTCCATAATGATTAATTACTATTAGGACACTGCCTGGGAATCTTTCTGTAGGAGCAGGTAAAGGTAAGGGAGTCTGGATTGGGAAAGCAACATGGCCTAGTGGATAGAGCACTGGCCTTGAAGTCAGAGAGAACTGGGTTCTAATCCCAGCTCTACCACTTGGGAAAGTCTCTAAACTTCTCTGTGCTTCAGTTACCACAACTGTAAAATGGGGATTAAGATTATGAGCCCCATGAGAAACATGGTCTTTGTCCCATTTGATTACCTTGTATTTAGTGCACTTAGTACAGTGCTTGACACATTGTAAGTGCTTAGAAAATGCAATTATTAATATCCCCCTTTTAGACTGTGAGCTCACTGTGAGCAGGGAACGTCTGTTTACTGTTACATTTTACTCTCCCAAGTGCTTAGTACAGTGCTTTGCAAGCAGTAAGTGCTCAATAAATATGATTGAATGAATGAATGAATGAATGAATGAATGGATCCTATATATTTTGAGCACCTGCTCAGTTCATAGAAGATCCTGAAGCCTGTCATGTTGGCAGCTTTCCCAGGCGGTGATCACTGGGTGGTGTCTGTTGGTGAAGGAAGTTCTGGGTCTCCCAAAACTCATTATTTGCCTTTCAGTGTGCATCTCCAATCAGTCACTAACTCCTGTCTGTTCTCCCTTCACAGCATCTCTATAACCTGCCCCTTCATCTCTGTCCAAATTGCATCCATGCAGGTCCAAGCATATGTCTTATCCCCCAAAGAGGCTCAGCCTCCTCATTGACCTCCCTGCCCCCAGGATTTCCCCACTCCAGTCCATACTCAACACGGCGGCCCGGATCATTTCTCTGAAAAATCATTCATTCATTCATTCAATCAATCAATCGTATTTATTGAGCGCCTACTGTGTGCAGACCACTGTACTAAGCGCTTGGGAAGTACAATTCAGCAACAGAGACAATCCCTGCACAACAACGGGCTCACAGTCTAGACGGAGGTGACAGACAACAAAACAAAACATGTAGACAGGTGTCAAGTCATCAGAATAAATAGAATTAAAGCTCGATGCGCATCATTAACAATATAAATAGAATAGTAAATATGTACAAGTAAAATAAATACAGTAATAAATCTGTACAAACGTATATACATTTGCTGTGGGGAGGGGAAGGAGGTAGGACGGGGGGATGGGGAGGGGGAGAGAAAAGAGGGGGCTCAGTCTGGGAAGGCCTCCAGGAGGAGGTGAGCTCTCAGTAAGTCTTTGAAGGGAGGAAGAGAGCTAGCTTGGCCAATGTGTGGAGGGAGGGCGTTCCAGGCCAGGGGGAGGACGTGGGCATGGGGTAAACAGCGGGCAGGAGAGAACAAGACACCGTGAGGAGGTTAGCGGCATAGGAGCCGAGGGTCACAGGCTGGGCTGTCGAAGGAAAGAAGGGAGGTGAGGTAGGAGGGTGCGAGGTGATGGATAGCCTTGAAGCTGAGAGTGAGGAGTTTTTGCGTGATGCATAGGCTGACTGGTAGCCACTGGAGATTTTTGAGAAGGGGAGGAACATGCCCAGAGCGTTTCTGCACAAAGGTGATCCGGGCAGCAGCGTGAAGTCTAGATTGAAGTGGGGAGAGACAGGAGGATGGGAGATAGGAGATGAGGCTGATGCAGTAATACAGGCAGGATAGGATGAGAGATTGAACCAGCAGGGTAGCAGTTTGGATTGAGAGGAAAGGGCAGATGTTGGCGATGTTGTGCAGGTGAGACCGGCAGGTTTTGGTGACATATTGGATGTGAGGGGTGAACGAGAGAGGAGAGTCGAGGATGACACCAAGGTTGTGGGCTTGTGAGACGGGAAGGATGGTAGTGCCATCTACAGTGATGGGAAAATCAGGGAGAGGGCAGGGTTTGGGAGGGAATATAAGGAGTTCAGTCTTGGACATATTGAGTTTTAGATAGCGGGCAGACGTCCAGATGGAGATGCCCTGAAGGCAGGAGGAGACACGAGCCTGAAGGGAGGGACAGAGAGCAAGAGCAGAGATGTAGATTTGGGTGACATCAGTGTAGAGAAGATCGTTGAAGCCATGGAAGCAAATGAGTTCACCAAGGGAGTGAGTGTAGATAGAGAACAGAAGGGGACCAAGAACTGACCCTTGAGGAACCCCTACAGTAAGGGGATGGGAGGGGGAGGAGGAGCCCGCAAAGGAGACTGAGAATGAACGGCCGGAGAGATAAGAGCCATCAACCCCTCAAAATACCCCAGGGGTTGCCCATCGTTCTCTGCATCGAACAGAAACTTTCTGCTATCTGCTTTAAAACAATCAATCAACCCTCCCCCTCCTACCTATCCTTTCTAATATCCCACTGCAACCTAGTCCATACACTTTACTCCTCTAAAGGGAAGTTATTTACTGTATTCCACCTTATTTCTCTCACAGCTCTCTCTTTGTTGACATCCTCTCTCTCGACTGGAAATTCCCTCCCCTTTCATATCTAATAGCCTAGAGCTTTCCCAAGCTTTAAAGCTCTATTAAAATCATATCTCCTCTAGGAAACCTTCCTTGACTAACCTCTCACCTCCCCACTGTAGTTCTCCCTGCTGAATCTCTTTTTCACTTGTGTACTTTCTCGCTAGTACTCTGATATTCACTCCAGAGCCCTCATATATACATCTTCTGTTGCTTCTCCTGTTTTTAATTGCTTTTTTTAATTGTCTCACTGACTACACTGTAGGCTACTTGTGGGCAGGGAGGGTGTCTACCAACTATATTGTTCACTCCCTAAGGTTTAGAAGAGTGTTCTGTGAACAGAAACTGTTCAGTAGATGCCACTGATTGACTGCAGAGATAAGGGGATAAGAGTTGGCCTTGCTCTGGGGACAGAGAAGATTAGAGTCTGTCTGGCCGTAGTGTCCTCCAGAACTGCTCTGAACCTGAAATGATTTGCCTCAGACTGGGGATACCTTTTGGATCTATTACTAAGTGCTTAGTACAGTGCTCTGCGCCCAGTAAGCACTCAATATATATGACTGAATGAATGAATGAATGAAACTGGCGAAGTCAGAAGAAGCTGTAATTCTAGGAATATCTTTGATCTGACTCTGGTGAGTTTCACTGTGGCTTTTCTGGCCAGGCAGGAGGAGGCTGACTGACAACTTCCACAAGGCCAAGTTCATCACGTTCATTATGCTGGTATTCTATAGTGCCTGGGCCTCCTTCTTCCCCGTATACCAGAGTACCAAGAGGAAGACCACGGTGCCCACACAGATCTTTCTTCTTTCATTCATTCAGTCAATCATATTTATTGAATGCTTACTGTATGCAGAGCACTGTACTAAGCGCTTGGAAAAAACAATTCAGCAACAAATAGAGACAATCCCTGCCCAACAACGGGCTCACAGTCTAGAAGCAGGGAGACAGACATTATGGCCTCTGGTACCGGGCATCTTGGCTGCAACTTTGTCCCCAAGTGCTACATGATTCTACTGTGGCCTGCCAGGAATATCTGGGAGTAGTTGTAGAGGAAATGATCTCCGGTACATTAGTTCAAGATTGTTGTTTTCATCACTCAACATTTTTCTCAACCCCAATTTTATTGCAATGGCAGTATAAAAGGAGAATCAAATCCTGTCAGGGACAACCAACAGGGATTCAGGGGCAGATCTGAATCAGATGTCAGGCCTGGATGCTCCTGTGGATCACTGGGGTGTTTGTCCCATGGCCTCCTGGACTCTTGCCTCCTCCAGGCTGGATTCTTACCATGATGGCTGCTGCCACCTGCCTTGTTGTCTGGGAGAACACCCCAGGCCGGGGCCAGATGATTCCCAATGCAGTGGAGTGGTTGTTCTGGACACACATCCCCTTAGGTTTGAGCAAATGAAATTGCAAAGCAGGGTCTGGCAAATATAGTGGAGAAACTCAAAGAAGTTCCTGAGGTGAGCAGATGCTTGAAGCCGGGGTAGAGGCAGTGCTCTACCTCAGAGTCTAATGGGGAGGTGGGAGAGAAACAGGCGCCAAGAGCTGCTCCCCACACCTTCCTCTCTGTAGGTGGGCTACAGAGGAGCTGCCATCTGGGGCAACTCGGTCTCTGAGTTCAGGGCCCTGAGGGAGGAGGGGTTGAGGCTCCCTCTCCTGCCCGGCCTCTGGCTCAAGGACACTAAGGGCCAGGGCTTGGGCTCTGCACTTTCCCTAACTGATGTCTTGGGAGACAGGATCAGAGCGTTTCCCATCACGCTCCAGTACAGACCCTCAGTCTCCCTACGGAAGGTTGCTTGGCTCCATTTGATTCTGGTAGTTGCCTTCAATCCCCTGAATTGTTCTCTTTCCTGTGACTCCTCTGTTTCCCAGAGCCCTCAGCCGTGACCCGAACCTGACCCATAACAATTGACTGTACGGCCCTTTGCATCTTCAGTAGGATTTTGCGCTCGGAGGTGGATGTTACCCTTCCCCTCCCCAGGCTTGTGATCTAGGTCACAGAGGTGAGCCCCACCTGATCTCTAATGCAGAGCCTCACACATAGAGTCTTTGCTGCTTCGGGGCATCCCCAGGCTGCTTTTAACATGGAGGCCAGTCCAAAAGTAGTTTTCCTCATTGTTCCTTCCCCTCCCTGGCCAAATTGCGGTCTGGGTTGAGCTCTGCTGAGGTGTGGGGAGGGAAATTCAAGCTTCCTTGTTGTCCCCTGTGGTCCAAGGTGGCCCTGCAGCGTAGAAATGGGGCTCGCCAAAACCATGATATTTTGGGCGTGCCTCCCACCCATCACTAGGCCACATGGCTCTAAGATGGTGGATCAGACCACGACACAGAGATCAATGGATCATTGGAGGAGGGACTAAGCATGATGAACGTTGACCACCGGTGAACACTTAGAACAGTGCTTTGCACATAGTAAGTGCTTAATAAATGCTATTATTATTATTATTATTATTATTATTATTATTATTATTATTATTATGCCAACTTCGTGCTCAACCACCAATGAGAAGTCTCAGAACCTGTCGAACAATACGGAGACTAAGGAGGGTTTGCTCCTGTGGGAGCATCTTCGGAAGGGCCAAGGGGAGCTGCCCGTCAGCCAGGAGTGGGTTTATGCAACGGAAAGGCTGTGTTAAACTCCCGCCCATGTTGAGAAGCAACGTGGCTTAGTGGAACAAGCACGGGATTGGGAGTCAGAGGTCGTGGGTTCTGATCCCATCTCCACCACTTGCCTGCTGTGTGACCTTGGGCAAGCCACTTAACTTCTCTGTGCCTCAGTTACCTCATCTAGAAAATAAGGATTAAGACTGTGAGACTCACGTGGGACAACCTGATTACCTTGTTACCTACCCCAGTGCAGAGAACAGTGTTTGGCACATAGTAAGCACTTAATCAATACCATAATTGTTATTAAGCCATCTGTGCTCATTGTGTCGACCGCTCATTCTGCAGACAGCTTTGTATGCGGTTCACTTGAGACATACACCACCTAAAGCCATTCTGCACTGAAGTTCATATATTTATCTTCTGTCACCTCTACAATGTATAATTTATTTTAATGTCTTGCTCCTCTTCTAGAGTGTAAGCTCACTGTGCTCAGGGAGGGTATCTACCAATTCTATTGTATTGTAATCTCCCAGAGTTTTAGTGCAAGCCTCTGTACACATTAAGTGCTCAATAAATGTCGTGGATTTTTGGGATTACTGACTGATTCATCGGGGTGAAAGTGTCTCCCTTTTTAACCTCTGCCTCCCCCCACCTCCCACCCTGCTTCCCCATCTCTTTCTCTTACACCTAACGACCTGGCCACTTTCAATGAGAAAGAACCCTCTTTCAAGGGTTCAGTGAGAAATTTGGAACCCTTCAGGGTTGATCCCCCTAAAATGTCCTCTGCTTCTCTCCATTCCCTCCTCCCTCCTGCCCTTTCTTCAACTCTCACATTTTTCCCAGCAGTATCTCAAGAAGAGGTCTCCTGCCTTCTCTCGAAATCCAACCCCACCAATTTTCCACCAGACCCTATCCCTTTGCACTTTTGAAAGCACTTGTCCCCTCCCTAACTGCCATCTTCAACTGTTCACTCTCCAATGGCTACTTCCACACAACTTCATTCACTCATTCAACCGTTTTAATTGAGCGCTTATTGTGTGCAGAGCACAGTACTTAGCGCTTGGGAAGGTACAATACAGCAATAAAGAGAGACAATCCCTGCTTACGACGAGCTCACAATCTAGATGGGGGAGGGGGAGGCAGACAGCAATACAAATAAACAGACATCAATATAAATAAATAAAATTACAGATATATACATAAGTGCTTTGGGGCAGCGAGGTGGGAAGAGCAAAGGGAGCAAATCAGGGAGATGCAGAAGGGACTAGGAGATGAGGAGAAGTGGGGCTTAGCCTGGGAAGGCCTCCTGAAGGAGGTGTTCCTTCAGTAAGGCTTTGAAGTCGGGGCGGGGGGGTAATTGTCTGACAGATTTGAGGAGGCAGGGTGTTCCAGGTCAGTGGTAGATCATGGGCCAGGGGTCAGAGGTGAGACAGGCGAGATGGAGGCACAGGGAAAAGGTTAGCACCAGAAGAGCCAAGTTGCGGGCTGGGTTGTAGAGGAGAGAAGTGAAGTGAGGCAGGAGGTGGCGCGGTGATGGAGAGCTTTAAAGCCAATGGTGAGGAGTTTTGTTTAATATGGAGGTATATAGGCAATCACTGGAAAGTTTTGAGGCGGGGGGGGGGTGACATATCCTGTACGTTTCTGTAGAAAGAAGATCCGTGCAGTGGGGTTAATTAAGGACTGGGGTGGGGAGAGGCAGCAGGTTGGAAGGTTAAAAAGGAGACTGATGGAGTCATTTAGGTGGGATAGGATGAGTGATTTTATTAATGTAGTAACAAGGGTAGATTTTAGTGATGTTATGAAGGTGAGACCATGTTTCTCCTATCGTAAAATAACCCTCCATTGGCCCTTCGACTTCCTCCCGTTATTGTCCCACCTCCTTCCTACCAATCCTCTCCAAACTCCTTGAGTGGGTTGCCTACAGTGGCTGTTTCTAGTTTCTCTCCTCCAAGTCATTTCTTGACCCCCTTTAATGTGACTTTGGTCCCCTTAGTGGCAAAGAAACCACCCTTTCAAAGGTCATAATCATCTCACGGCCTAGTGGATGGAGTAAAGGCCTGGGAGTCAGAAGGACCTAAGTTTTCTTCCTGACTCCATCACTTCTTTGCCATGTGACCTTGGGCAAGTCACTTCACTTCTCTCTGCCTCAGCTACTTCATCTGTGAAATGGGGATTAAGACTGTGAACCCAGTGTGGGACAGGGACTGTGCTCAACCCAATTACCTTGTATCTACCTCTGAACTTAGAACAGTGCCTGGCACTTATTATTATTATCAAATCCAGTGGTCTCTACTCCATCCTAATCCTCCTTGACCTCTTAGCTACCTTCAATACTGTTGACCACCACCTTCTCCTTGGCTTCACTGACGCTGTCCTCTCCTTGCTCACCTCCTGTCTCTCTAGATGCTCATTCTCTTTCTCCTTCATGGGTTCCTCCTCTGCCTCCTCTCCCCTCCCACAACTGTGGGAGTCACTCAAGGTTCAGTTCTGGGTTCTCTTCTATTCTCCATCTACACTCTCTTGAAGAACTCATTTGCTCCCATGGCTTCAACTATCACCTTTGTACGGATGACTCCTCACTGTGGGCAAAGACTGTGTATTTATTGCTGTTTTGTACTCTCCCAAGTGCTTAGTACAGTGCTCTGCAGATAATAAGTACTCAATAAATGCAAATGAATGAATTCCCAAATCTACAACTCCAGCCTTGATCACCCTCCTCCTCGGAAGTCTCACATTTATTTCTGCCTTCAGGACATCTCTATTTTGATGTCCTCCCAACCACTCAAACTTAACATGTCCAAAACAGAACTCTTTGTCTTCACAGCAAAACCCTGTTCCCCCACAGTTTTTCCCATCCCTTCAAGACAGCTTCACCATCCTTCCTGTCTTGCTATCCCAAAACCTTGGTGTTACCTATGCCTCATCTCTCTCACTAAAACCATATATTCAATAAGTCACTAAATCATGTTGGTTCAACCTTCACAGCATCACTAAAATCCTCCCTTTCATCTACATCCAAACTGTCACAACATTAATCCTTGGTAATTACCATGGCAAGCCTATTCTGTTTCAGCTTCTATGTCAGCCTCTTTACTAACCTTCCTGTCTCCTGTCTATTCCCATTTCAGTCCTTACTTCACTTTGCTGCCTAAATCACTTGCCTGGATCAAATTCACCTTTGCATGCTTTAACTCTGCCCTGTCCTCTGCCCGGCAAAATTATTTCTCCACCCTAATTGACATCCATGCCTGTTGCCCTCACCAGGTGGTCCAGACATTTAACTCTCCTCTCAAACTCCCCCATCCATCGTCCCTAATGACCTAGCTACCTACTTTATTGGGAAAATGGAATCTTTCAGACTTGATCCCCCTAAAATCTCCCCTGCTCTAATGTTTGCCTTTCAACCTTCACGTCAAACAGAAACTCCTTTCCATTAACTGTAAAGAACTCAATTAACCTGCCCCCTCGACCTCATCTCCTTATCTCCTACCTCATCTCTCTGTTCTCCTACTACAGATCAGACAACATATCACACTCCTCTATGCCACCCTACTCGAAGTACCTTGGTCTTATCTATTTTGCCACTCACCCACATCCTGCCTCTGGCCTTAAACTCCCTCCATCTTCATATCCAACAGACAATTACTCTCCCCATCTTAAAAGCCATACTGAAAACACATCTTCTCCATGAGGTCTTCCCTGACTAAGCCCTCATTTCATCTTCACCCACTCCTTTCTGCATTGCCCTTGCAGTGGGATTTACTCCCTATATTTAACCCCCTCAACTTCAAATCCACAGTACATATGTATGTAGCTGTAAATCATTTATTTATATTAATGCCTGTTTTCCCCTCTAAAATGTAAGCTTGTTGTGGGCAGGTAATGTATCTACCAACTCTGTTTTGTTGTTTTATTGTTCTCTCCTAAATGCTTAATACAGTGCTCTGCACAACAGTAAGCACTCAATAAATGACTGATTGATTGTTTTACAAAAAAATGGTTCATAAAATCAATGTTAGTTAACCCATCACAGAAAACACATGGTTCCCATTCAAAGTACCTGCTTTTCATCCCATCTCACGCCTGTTCTCCCTGGCCAAAGTTCTTTTGGAACTTATTGGCTCTGACATTTTCTGTTTCAGAAAGTTCTGCTTTCAGGAGGTGGACAAAACCATGAGACTCACAGCAGGGCTGAGGCCAAGGGGGCACACAGAAGGACAGTTTGTGGAGCAACAGGTGTGGCTCCATTTCTGAAGCCCTTATGACTGAGTACACCGGGATGGAGAACTACATACATTGCTCCCAGGTGCCGGACTTAGGCAGAGCCCTTTCAGATGGGGAGGGTAAGAGAGCCCTAGAATAACCTTGCCAACGTTGAGAAAAATATGGCTGGACCCTTGGGGGAATTTTTTTATGGTATTTGTTAAGCATTTACTATATGCCAAACATTGTACTAAACGCTGGGGTAGGTACACCAGATTGGACACACTCCAATACTCAGATTGGACACACTCCTTGTCCCAGTGGGGGTTCATCAACTAAGAAGGAAAGAGTAGGATTTAATCCCCATTTTATAGGTAAGGAAACTAAGGCATAGGGAAATTAAGTGACTTGCCTAAGGCCACACAGCAGACAAATGATGGAGCTGATAATGGAAGCCAGGTCCTCTGATTCCCAGGCCCAGGCTTTTTCCACTAGGCCATGATGATTCTCTGATTTGCCTAAGTGGATAATGAATGAGAAACTATAAATTGATTTCTCTTTCTCTTTCTCTGTTTTTTCTCTCCCTCTTTTTCCCAGCCATACCAAAACTGAAATCTTGAAATGGGTCTCTCAGAGTGGTGGAAAAGGAAACTCAAAATGGGATGAGGGGCTAGGAGGGAGCTAAGGAGCTGAAAATGTCCCCAAGCACCTCAGATATGTCTAACTAGGACTCCAGACAGACAG
>NW_024045093.1:1634219-1637007 GCF_015852505.1 Tachyglossus aculeatus
TACTTGTACATAATTACTCTTCTATGATATTTTGCTTAATGATGTTCATTTAGCCTCCAATTCATATTTGTTCTGAACGATCTGACACCTGTCCACTATGTTTTGTTTTTGTTGTCTGTCTCCCCCTTTCTAGGACTGTGAGCACCATTGTAGGGTAGGGACCGCCTCTATATGTTCGCCAACTTGTACTTCCCCAAGCACTTACGTACCTTCTGCTATGCACTCAGGTAAGTGCTAAATAAATACGATTGAATGAAAGAATGACATGAATTTGAATGAACAAGACGGGAAACAATTGGGGAGAGACAAAGAAGGGGGAGGAGAAGGGACGATGGGCAGAGAGGAAACTGGGCTAGAACTCTGGAAACCAAGGCTTGAGTGGTACAGTGTATGGTCAGAGGCTGCTTTTGGGGCTCGGTGGCAGGTCCCACCAAAGACAGAGCAAGCCAAGACCAAAGTGTAGAGGAGAAGGATTACCCAGAAATCATTGCTACATAAAAAAGAAGTTAAGTGACTTGCCGAAGGTCATACAGCAGACAAGTGGCAGAGCCAGGATTAGAACCCTGGTCTTTTGACTCCCAGGCCTGTGATCTTCCCACAAGACCACAATGCTTCTTTTTTGCCTCTCTCTCTGTCTCTCTACCTCTATCTCCCTTTCTTCCCCCTCTCCCATTCTGTTTTCTTTCCTTTGTGTCTCTCTCCCTATTTCCCCCTCTCCTATTCTACCTCCCTTTCTATCTCTCCACCTGTCTCTATATTCACCTATCTGATGACCATCAACATATTGTATTGTTTCTGCCTTTGGTTCTGTCTCAAACTTCACTCTTCTTCTCTATTTCTCTGTCTTAATGCCTCTAACCTTCTCAATTTCTCTGGGTTTCTATAGCTTTCAATTTATATTTCTTTGACTTTCTTTTCTTGTATTGGACCTTTTGTTTCTATTTCTCCGCGGGTCCTTAGTCGTAGTAGCAGTAGAGTAGTAGTAGTAGCAGCAACAGTAGTAGTAGTAGTAGTAACACTCATAGTAGTAATAGTGCTAGTAGTTATATTAACATCTGTCTTCCTTCTAGAATGTAAGCTGATTATGGGCAGGGACATATCTATTAATTTAATTGTAGTGTATTCTCCCAAGCACAAAGAACAGTGTTCTGTACATAATAAGCTCTCAGTAAATACCACTGATTGATTGAATGATGATAGTAGTAGTAATAATAACAATTTTGGTATTTGTAAAGTGCTTACTATGTGCCAAGCACTGTTCTAAGCACTGGGGTAGATACAGGGTAAACACATTGTCCCATTTGGAGCTCGAAGGTTTAATCCCCATTTTACAGATGAGGTAACTGAGGCACAGAGAATTTAAGTGGCTTGCCCAAGGTCACACAGCAGACAAGTGGTGGAGACAGAATTAGAATCCATGTCCTCTGATTTCCAAGCCCGTGCATTTTCCACTCTTCTACAAAGCCAAACTGCTTCTCACCACTACTTCTCATTATATTACTACTGTAGAGTAATAGTGATAGTAGTAATATAGTACTCATTATGGGCAGGAATCGTATCTGCTAATTCTGTTGTATTGTAGTCTCTCAAGCACTTAGAACAGCGCTCTGTACATGGTAAATGCTCTATAAATACCATTGATTGATTTATTCATTGATAGTAATGATAGTATGGTAGTACCAGCAGTAGTAGTAGTAGTACTAAAGGAAGTAGCATAGACTGCTAGACTAGTACTACAGTAATAGTAGTACTAGTACTACAGTCTAGACAAGTACTAGACTGTGTACTAATTAGTACTTCTAGACTTTGAGCTCGTTATAAGGCAGGGATTGTCTCTGTTGCCGAATTATACATTCTAAGCACTTAGTATAGTGCTCTGCACATAGTAAGCGCTCAATAAATAGGATTGAATGAACGAATTAGTAATATGTTCCATATCCACAAGGAGATTTCAGTCAGTCAGACAATCATATTTATTGAGCACTTACTCTTTGGAACACTTTACGAAGTACTCAGGAGAGTGCAATACAACAATAAACACACACATTCTCTGCCCACAATGAGTTTTCAGTCTAGGCAGGGAGGCAAACATAAAAAATATTTACTACAGAAATGGTCAAAATAAATCAAACAGACATCTACACTTAAATGTGAAGGAGGGCATCAGTCGTTCCTAAATAATAGAATTGTCAGAAGGGATGAAATGGCTCGAGGTGCTGGGAAATCAACCCGGGAAAGCTTGTTGGAAGAGAAAGAATTTTAGGAGAAATTTGAATGTAACAACAATAATACTACTAATAATAATAACAGTACTTGTTAAGCACTATCTACTTGCCAAATACTGTTCTAAGCACTGAGGTATATACAGGTTGATTAGGTTGGGCACAGTCCCTGTTCCACATGAGGTTCATACTTTTAATCCCCATTTTACAAATTGTCATTGACATAACTGAGGTGCAAAAGTGAAGTGGGTTGGCGAAGGTCACACAGCAGATAAGTGGCAAAGCCAGGATTAGAACCCAAGTGTTTCTGACTGCCAGGCCCGGGTTTTTTTTCTGCTATGCTACACTGCTTCTTACATCTGTGCTTTTCTCTGGATTATTCTTCTTCCCTTAAACACATCTCAAACAGCATGACCATTGCCACCAAGGTGGCGGGATTACTCCCATATGGATGCTCGGAGATCCAGGAGCTGCAGCTGGTCCATGTCACACTGTTCCTCCTGGTCTACCTGGAGGCCCTGATGGGGAATCTCCTCTTCATCGCTGTCACCGTCCTCGACCAGTGC
>NW_024045093.1:1937505-2031401 GCF_015852505.1 Tachyglossus aculeatus
CCTCATCTTACCTCCTTCCCTTCCCCACAGCACCTGTATATATGTATATATGTTTGTACATATTTATTACTCTATTTATTTATTTATTTATTTTACTAGTACATATCTATTCCATTTATTTTATTTTGTTAGTACGTTTGGTTTTGTTCTCTGTCTCCCCCTGTTAGACTGTGAGCCCACTGTTGTGTAGGGACTGTCTCTATATGTTGTAAACTTGTACTTCCCAAACGCTTAGTACAGTGCTCTGCACACAGTAAGCGCTCATAAATACGATTGATTGATTGATTGATCTCTCTTTTCCTCCTTCACCCTTGCTGTCCATCTGAGCACAGCTTTCCCCTATTTTTGCACTCACACACACCATTATAGTTTTGCACGTAGTGGCTTTTATAAAATGTACTTTTTAAGCATATAGTCATCTATTTACCATTCTGTCCATTCCCTTCTTTGTCCTCTCATTAATTAATTCTGTGCCTATCGCCCCTGGGCTCTTGGAAAGCAGGGATGGTGTTTAATTTATTTTGATCTCTCTAAAGCATTCACTACAGTACTTTATACCCAGGATGCATTCAACAAATATCACTGAATAATTAATGGATGGATTGAAAGATGGATCCATGGATGGGTTGTAGGATGGATGGATGGGTGGAAGGATGAGTGGGTAGATGGATGGATAGATGGATGGATGGGTGGATTGTCTGTTGTGTGACCTTAGGCAAGGCACTTCACTTCTCTGTGCCTCAGTTATCTCATCTGTAAAATGGGAATTGTGACTGTAAGCACCATGTAGGGTAGGGACTTTGTAAAACGTGATTAGCTTGGGTCAGCCTCGGTACTTAGTACAATGCCAGGCACATAGTAAGCGCTTAGCAAATGTCACTAATTATCATTATTATGGATGGATGGATGGATTGATGGATGGATGGACAGACAGATGGGTGGATGGATGGATGCATGGATGGATGGATGGATGGACGGACGGATGGATGGATGAACGAATGGATTAGAGGCAAGGATTTGATCAGTCAAATTCATTCTCCCATCAAGTGTACTTATTGAGCGCTTACTGTGCTCAGAGCACTGTACTAAGCTCTTGGAAAGTACTATTCAGCAACAATTAGAGATAATCCCTGGCCATAACGGGCTCACAGTCGAGAAAGGGGAGACAGGCATCAAAACAAGTAAGCATGCAGTCAAATGTGGGGGACAGTTCCCATAAGTGCGTCATTTCTCCCTTGTCACCCTCCGATTTTCTGATTTTCATAACCACCAAGAGTGATCTTAAAATTAATCGAATTACTGTTATTATTAGTAGTAGTATAAACATTATCATTATAGAATTTATTAAGAACTTACTTACAAAAGACTGCCAAGTGATGGAGTAGAAACAAACTAATCAGATGGGATACGTTTCCTGACCCACAGGGGCTCAGATTGTAAGAGAAAGAGAGAGCAGATATTGAATCCCGATTTTACAGAGAGACCCAAAGAGGTTACGAGGCTGAACCAAGGTCATACAGCAGGCCAGTAGCAGAACCGGACACACCTTTCAAACCTTATGACTCCCAGCCACATACTTATTCCACTAAGCCATGATGCCACCCAAACAATCACTTGTCATTCATTCATTCATTCATTCATTCATTCATTCATTCATTCATTCATTCTTTCTTTCTTTCTTTCTTTCTCTCTTTCTTTCATTAATTCATTCACTCGTAATTATTGAGTGATTACCGTGTACAGAGCATTGTACTAAGCTCTTGGAAAGTACCGTTCAGAATAAAGTGAAACAATCTCTGCCCAAACCAGGCTTAAAGTCACACAAGTCTTATCAGCCTCTGTCCCAGACATTGACAAATCCTCAGATGCTGGACTTTCTCTTTGGATAGCTCTTTATCTGAATACCCCCACGGTCAGAACCCTGATGAGAAATGGGATAGTCAGCAAAAGGAAACAGACATTTTGTCCTTTAGACGAGGGAGGAGGAATCTCCCCTTTAGGACTCTCCCCAGGGCGGCCTTCATGTCCTGGTTCCTCAGGCTGTAGATGAGGGGGTTCAGAGTGGGGGGCACCACGGTGTAGAACGCGGACACCAGCAGGTCCTGGGTCGAGGGGAAGTCTGACACGGGCTTGAGGTAGGAAACGGATCCAGTCGAAACAAAGACGGTGAAGACGGTGAGATGGGGCAGACAGGTGGAGAAGGCCTTGGCCCGGCCCTTGGCGGCCGGCATCCTAATCACTGCCTGGAAGATGCGCATGTAGGAGATGATAATGAAGACGAAGCAGACTACACCTAAAGCTACCCCACCGGTGACGCTCACATCGATGGCAACATGGGCTTCGGAGCTGGAGATCTTCAGAAGAGAGGGGACGTCACAGAAGAAATGCTGTATGATGTTCGACGCACAAAAGCTCAGGGAGAAAGTTGAAGCTGAAAAAGAGACCCCAAACACCACCCCGCTGAGCCAGGAGGCGGCCACCATCTTTAAACAGGCCGTGTTGTTCATGATGAGCTCATAGCTCAGGGGGCGGCAGATGGCGGCATAGCGGTCGTAGGACATTGCCGTAAGGATGAACAGTTCTGAAGCAGCAAACAGAACCACCAAAAAGACCTGGGCCACACAGCCCAGGAGGGAAATGGATCTATAATCGGTCAGGGAGATGACGACATATTTGGGGACGGTGACGGAGATGTAGCAGAGGTCGAGGACGGACAGCTGCCTGAGGAAATAGTACATGGGGGTGTGGAGGTGCCGGTCGAAGGCAGTGATGGCGGCAATTAGAAGATTCCCTGTCAGGACCGCCAGGTAGACCAGGAGGAACAGCACAGCATGGACCAGCTGCAGCTCCCAGATCTCCGAGAAACCCAGCAGGTGGAATTCCCTCACCGTCGAGACATTGCAGCATTGACCTTCTGCATGTGGTGAGGGAAGAGCCAAAATTAGAGTCCACTGATGGGATAAGTGAAGGAATTGACAGGATACTTGCTGGTGATTCTCTATGTAGAAGAAACAGTTATTGAATTCAAAATGATCATTGAGTTCACTGTGGAGATATTGAACATTTTGGGGGAATGATGTCGACTCCCTGAACAGGAAGAGGGAGGGAAGACTTTAATTTAGAGATACTGATGTTGTGGGTGAAGCAATGATAATAATAATAGTAATAATCCTGGTATATTTGAAGTGTTTACAATGTGCCAGGTACTGTACTAAGCTCTGGGGTGGACACAAGTAAATCCTATTGAACACAGTCCCTGTCCCACATGGGGCTCACCGTCTCAATCCCTATCTTACAGATGAGGT
Source organism: Tachyglossus aculeatus (assembly GCF_015852505.1). Taxonomy (NCBI): domain Eukaryota; kingdom Metazoa; phylum Chordata; class Mammalia; order Monotremata; family Tachyglossidae; genus Tachyglossus; species Tachyglossus aculeatus. The sequence goes on from NW_024045093.1 coordinate 1,940,811, forward strand.
CACTGAGGCTCAGAGAAGTGAAGTAACGTGCCCAAGGTCACACAATAGACAAGTGGCAAAACCGGGATTAGAACTCATGGCATTCTCATATCCAGGCCCGTGTTCTAGCCACTATGCCATGCTGCTTCTCCAAGTCAATCAATCAGTGCATGCATTCATTCATTAAATTACATTTTTTGAGTGCTTACTGTGTGAAGAGCACAGCACTGTATACTTGGAAAGTACAAATTGGCAACATTTCAGCAACATAGAAAACAATTCTGATTATTGAGTACCTCCAGAGGACACTGTATTAGTACAAACGATCACTGCCCACATTGAGCTTCCATTCTATTGGAAGCACCAGCTTAGAATTGTGTAGAAGCAGGGTGCTATTGGGAAGAACACATGCCTAGGAGTTAGAGGACCTGGGTTCTAATCCCAACTCTACTACTTATCGGCTGCATAGCCACGGGAAAGTGACAATTTCTCTCCGCCTCGGTTTTCTAGTAGCGTGACTCAGTGGAAAGAGCCCGGGCTTGGGAGTCAGAGGTCGTGGCCTCAAATACCATCTCCACCACTTGTCAGCTGTGTGACTTCAGGCAAGTTACTTAACTTCTCTGTGCCTCAGTTCCCTCATCTGTAAAATGGGTATTAAGACTGTGAGCCCCATGTGGAACAACCAGATAACCGTGTATCTCTCCCAGGGCTTAGACCAGTACTTTGCAAATGGTAAGTGCTTAACAAATACCATCATTATATTACTATTATTTTTATTATTATTATTAAAATGGGGAATCGATACCTCTTTTCCCTCCTAGTCTGTGATCCCTTCTGGGACACGGACTGTGTTCTACCAGATTGTCCTGACTCTCCCCTACCACTTAAATACTTTTCTTGGCACATATTAAGGACATAATAAATATCAAGAGAATTATTTTTGGATGAGGAGACTGAAACTAAAATGAATAGCAGATAGCAGAGGTCAGAGAACATAAATATTTGTACATGATCGTTATGAATTTTTTTCGATGTTTTTAGAGTCAAACAAGCAGTGCCTTTACACATAAATTCATCCATTTAGTGGAGAGACTATGGGCCTGGTAGACAGAAGGACCTGAATTCTAATTCTGTCTCCACTCCTTGTCTGCTACGTGACCTGGCACTTACCTTCTCTGTGCCTCGGTTACCTCATCTGAAAAATGGGGATTACAACTGTGAGCATCCTATGGGGCATGGATTATGTCCACTCTGATTAGCCTGTATGTACCTCAGTGCTTACTACAGTACCTGGCATATAATAAGCACTTAACGAGATCATGAAACAAACCAACAACAAAAACCCCCCACAAATCGTCCAAACTGATTCACACTTGTACACACACAAACACAAGCATACCTCATCAGTAATCTAGTCCTTCCCTAAAGCATCTCTCAGCCCACATCTCTCCTCTCCTCAGTCTCCTCTCATGACAATTGTATCTTTTCACAAACAACAAAAACTCACAATGGGCTTGAAGGCTATGATGGCCCCTAATCCCTTTCCATCCTTCAACTCATCTTCTCAGCTCTCAAAGCAACTTTGTAGCTGTTACTCCTGATCGACTTTCCTGTTCCATCATAGCCTGGAACTCCCTCTCTTATCCAATCAAAATCAGAGATAGCACAGTTCTTTCCGAATTCTGAGCACTGCTAAAATCCCCCCAAATAATTTCCCATCCCTCTAAACCCATTTCAACTAACTCAATTGCGAATCAGCTAATATCTGTCCTCATTTAGTGGAAAAAGTTTAGGCCCAAGAGTTCTCTTCTTGACTGTGAGCTCCTTGAAGGGAGCATACACATCTACCAGCTCTCTTTTATTATATTCTCCCAAGTATAGCTTGGTGGGAGTCAGAGGACTTTGGTACTAATTCTGCCTCTGTCCCCTGGCTGCTGTGGGACCTTGGGCAAGGCGCTGTACTTATCCGGTCCTCAGTTTCCTCATCTGATAAATAGCACACAATAAATGCATATTCATCTTTCCATTCTTTTTTTTCCCTTCTAGTAGGGGTAGGGAATGTGTCTGTCATAGTGTTATAAAGTGGATAAAGCACGATCTTGGGAGTCAGGAGTCAGAAGGACCTGGGTTCTAATTATGGCTCCACCTCATGTCTGCTGTGTAACCATGGGCAAGTCATTTAACTTGTCTGAGCCTCAGTTACCTCATCTGTAAAATGGTGGTTAAGACTGTGAGCCCCATGTGGGACAAAGACTGTATCCAACCTTAACTTGTATCTACCCAAGTACGTAGGCCAATGCTTAGGACACAGTAAGAACTTAACAAATACTACTATCGTTTTTATTACTCTCCAAGTGCTTAATGCATACAATAAATACTCAATAAATATGATTCAAGGTTAATTGATTGATAGTAAATTAGATTGTGTTAACCTAGTCCAGTAGGCTGGAAACCCCATGAGGGCAGGGATTACAACCTTTCCAACTATTTGTCTTCTCTCAAAATTTGGGAAGAACTCTTAAAGGGAGGAATTGCTGATAGTGCAGTGGTTGTCCAAAGCTGGTCACACTCTCTCAGTCCTGCCTGTCATTTACCCTCTGCAAGGGATTCTGGGACCCACTGAAGGACAAAGTGGGCACAGTGCTGACACTGTGCTGGAGCACTATATTCTGGTGGGTAGTTGACATAGTAGCGAGGTTTGAGGAGGAAGGAGGAGAGGTGTATGATGGTTGGGGGTTACCGACGTGGAAATCACCTCTCCTCCTGCTAGCATCCCTGCTCTGCTGGGGGCCGCGGCCCTGGTCTGACACCAATGTAGAGCCCAGACTAGCTCCATCTCTTCCATCCTCATCCTCGTCCCCCTCGACCCACCATCCCATTCATCCCTGGTCATTCTCATCGGGGTAGCATGCTGCTGGTGGTCGCTAACCTCTGCAGGGCTGGGCTGGTCCTCTCTTTTGCTTCAGATTCATGGGTTTGGTCAGCGAGGAAGGAACAGCGAGGAGCCCTCGTTCCCGCTCTGCTCTCCCTCAGACCTTGAGAAGCTCTCCAGATAGCCCCCATCCCAGTAGATAAAGGAGGAGCTGCTCTGAGGGGGATCCCTGAAGCATGGCTCGGGGCCCTGTCAAGGGACCTCGTGGCCTGGACAAGCCAAGCACCCTCTGGTCACGTGGTTCCTGAGGCTCTTGGGACAAGGGCCTGGTCCCAGAAGCATCAGCAATGGTGCTGCCCCTCGGCGTTCCCGTGGAAACAGAGGCATCTGCATCCCAGCATCCCAACAGTTCCTGTTTTCAACGACAGTCTTTAGCAACTGTGAATGGTTTCACCTTTGTATGATTCACAACATAAGACACTCAATCTGTCAGACAATCGACCAGCTGTAACTTTTTCTTATGGCCTTTGTGAAGCGCTTACTATATATCAGTCACTATACTAAGTGCTAGTGTAGATACAAGCTAATTAGATTGGACAGAGTCCATGTCCCCCGTGGGGCTCACATCTCAGTCCCTCTTTTACAGTTGAGGGAACTGAGGCACGGATAAGTTAAATGACCCTTCCCAAGGTCGTATAGCAGACACGTGGTGGTACCGGGATCAGAAGCCATGTCCAACTGAATCCCAGGCCCGTGATCTACGCTCTAGGCAATGCTGCTTTTTCTGACTTGTCCTGATTGCAAATCCGTTGAAGCTCTGTTCATACTGACTATGTAAACTGTCCTCTTGAAACAAGCATTTGTCCACTTTTCCATTTTCCCTTCTCTCTTTCCTCCTATACGTATTTTTTTCTGTGCCTATCTCCCCCAGTAGGTTATAATCTCCTGGAAAGCAGGAACAGTGCAATTATATCTCTTTTCAACTCTCGTGAGAGATTACTGCAGTGCTTTGCACACAGAATGTGGTCAATAAATACGATTGATAATAATAAGAGTAATTATTATGGTCTTTGTTAAGCGCTTACTATGTGTCAAGCACTCTTCTAAGTGCTGTCCAAGAATGAACTCCTTGTCTTCCCTCCCAAACCCTGTCCTCTCCCTGACTTTCCCATCTCTGTTGACGGCACTACCATCCTTCCCGTCTCACAAGCCCGCAACCTTGGTATAATCCTCGACTCCGCTCTCTCGTTCACCCCTCACATCCAAGACGTCACCAAAACCTGCCGGTCTCAGCTTCGCAACATTGCCAAGATCCGCCCTTTCCTCTCCATCCACACCGCTACCCTTCTCGTTCAAGCTCTCATCCTATCCCGTCTGGACTACTGCATCAGCCTTCTGATCTCCCATCCTCTTGCCTCTCCCCACTTCAATCCGTACTTCATGCTGCTGCCCGGATTGTCTTTGTCCAGAAACGCTCTGGGCATGTTACTCCCCTCCTCAAAAATCTCCAGTGGCTACCAATCAATCTGCGCATCAGGCAGAAACTCCTCACCCTGGGCTTCAAGGCTCTCCATCACCTCGCCCCCTCCTACCTCACCTCCCTTCTCTCCTTCTACAGCCCACCCCGCAACCTCCGCTCCTGTGCCGCTAATCTCCTCACCGTACCTCGTTCTCGCCTGTCCCGCCAACGACCCCCGGCCCACGTCATCCCCCTGGTCTGGAATGCCCTCCCTCTGCCCATCCTCCAAGATAGCTCTCTTCCTCCCTTCAAGGCCCTACTGAGAGCTCACCTCCTCCAGGAGGCCTTCCCAGACAGAGCCCCTTCCTTCCTCTCCCCCTCGTCCCCCTCTCCATCCCCCCATCTTACCTCCTTCCCTTCCCCACAGCACCTGTTTATATGTATATATGTTTGTACATGTTTGTTACTCTATTTATTTATTTATTTTACTTGTACATATCTATTCAATTTATTTTATTTTGTTAGTATGTTTGGTTTTGTCCTCTGTCTCCCCCTTTTAGACTGTGAGCCCACTGTGGGGTAGGGACTGTCTCTATATGTTGCCAACTTGTACTTCCCAAACGCTTAGTACAGTGCTCTGCACACAGTGAGTGCTCAATAAATACGATTGATGATGATGATGATGATGATGATGATGATGATGATACAAGGTAAACAAGTTGGATTCAGTCCCTGTCCCACAAGGAGTTCACAGTCTCAATCGCCATTTTACAGATGAGGTAACTGAGTCACAGAGAAGCAAAGTGACTCGCCCAAGGTCACATGGTAGACAAGTAGTGGAACCGGGATTAGAACCCGCGATTTATGACTCCCAAGTCTGTGATCTGGATGGATGGATGGAGTGATAGATGAATGGTCGAAAGGATAGATGGATGGAAGGAAGAAAGATGGACTGATGAGAAAGAATGTTTTTGACAAGACAGATGGTACTGCACTCATCTTTTCTTCCCTTTTCCCATACGTCTTCCCATTTTCCAACGTTCATTTCCACCCCCGGAGTCATGCTACTGAGCATATCATTACTTTTTTCATAGTTATTACTAATAATGATATCATTATCATATTTATTAAAAGGTTGTATGCCTAAATTGTTCTACCTGCTGGACTAGAAACATAAGAATCAGTTCAGACACAATTCCTGTCCCACAGCGGCTCACAGTGTAAGAGAAATAGAGATCCTAGGGATAATAATAATAATAACGTTGGTATTTGTTAAGCACTTAGGGATGTTAAGTCACTGCCCCTAGGTCTCAAAGCAAGCCAGTAGCGGAGCTGGCATCAGAACTCAAGTCTCAATCAATCAATCAATCATATTTATTGCGCACTTACTCTGGGCCCAGCACAGTATTAAGCACTTGGAAAAGTTCAATATAACAGAGTTGGTAGAGACGTTCCCTGCCCAGAATAAGCTTACAGTCTAGAGCAATTCCCATTCCTTTAGGCCATGATAAAATTAAAAAAAAATAAAGTTATGGTATTTGTTAAGCACTTGCTATGTGCCAAGCACTATTGTAAACACTGGGGTAGATAGAAGGTAATTGGGTTTCCCACGTGGGGTTCACAGTCTTAACCCCCATTTTACAGATGAGGTAACTGAGACACGGAGAGGTTAAGTGCCTCACCCAAGGTCACACACAAGATAAGTGGCAGATCAGGAATTAGAACCACCCCAGAACAGGATTTACTGTACTAGGCACTTGGGAGAGTTCACTGGAACAGAGTTGTTAAACATATTTCCTGCCCAAAGTGAGCTTACAGTCTACAGGGACTCCCCTTCCTTTAGGCCATGATGCCTCCCCCCAAATGGATTGTCAATCATACTTCAATCTTAGCCACCTCCCTCCCAGACTTTGACAATACATCTGAGTCCAGTGTTTTCTGTGAACTCAGTAGGACAGCTAAGTAAATGGCTAGGTCCAAGGGCAATTCCTTGGTTAAGTGGTGGTGTGAGATTATTTGCACAAGGAAGGAAACATTTTGCCCCAGAGCTGAGGCTGGGTGAGTGACCCTTTTAGGATCCTGTCCAGGGTGGCCTTCATGTCCCTGTTCATCAGGCTGTAGTTGAGGGGGTTCAGGAAGGGGGGAAATACCGTATAGAACATGGGCACCAGCAGGTCCAGTATTGAGGAAGAATCTGAGGGTGGCTTCAAGTAAGCACAGGAACAAGTCATGACAAAGAGAGTGACGATGCCGAGGTGAAGCAGGCAGGTGGAGAAGGCTTTGGCCCAGCCCTCGGTGGCCGGCATCCTCAGCAGGGCACAGAAGATGTGCACGTAGGAGACGATGACGAGAATGAAGCAAATGATGCCTAACACTAACGCGGCGGTGACACATCGATGGTGACATGGTCCTTGGAGCAGGTGAACTTCAGCAGGGAGGGGACGTCACAGAAAAACTGCTGGACGATGTTGGACCCTCAGAAGGACAGAGAGCAGTTCGAAGCTGAAAACAAGACTCCCACTGAGCCACAAGGTGACTGCCATCTTCCCACAGGCCACTCTGTTCATGACGACCTCGTAGTGCAGAGGGAGGCAGATGTTGGCATAGTGGTCATAGGAGTAAGGACAAAATATTCTGCAGCTGCAATGAAAACTACCAAGAAGACTTATGTGAGACAGCCCAGGAAGGAGTTGGATCTACGGTCGGTCAGGGAGTTGTGGATGGATTTGGGGACCGTAATGGAGATTTAGCAGATGTCGATGAGGGACAGGATTCTGAGGAAGAAGTACATGAGGGTGTGAAGGCGCCGGTCGCAGGCGGTGATGGCAACGATGAGGAGATTCCCCGTGAGAGCCACCAGGTAGACCAGGAGGAACAGCGCGGTGTGGACCAGCTGCAGCTTCCGGATCTCCGAGAATCACAGCAGGAGGAATTCCCTCACCTTGGAGACGTTTAGCATGTCTTTCAAGATGTCCTTGGGTATCATGATAGGACCTAATTTCAGACAGAGATTAAAAACATTCAGGAAGAAACTCACACGGCAAGATAATGCCCTTGTCCGGGGATGAACCTCAATCAATCCATTAATCAATCAATGGTATTTATTGAGTGCGTACTCTGTGCAGAGCACTGTACTCAGAACTTGGGAGAGTCCACTAAAACAGAGTTGGTAGTTACGTTCCCTGCCCACAACCCACTTGCAGTCTGCAGTCTAGAAAGGGAACCTCACCTGGCCAATTCCTCCTGCCTCCTGTCTTGATTCACGACAAAACTGAAAACTTTCCACGTTGATGATGTCTATTTTATTCTGAAACATCAGCAGAGATTGGAGCAGCAGTGTGGCTCGTTGGAAAGAGCCCGGGCTTTAGAGTCAGAGGTCATAGGTTCGAATTCGGTCTCCTCCAACTGTCAGCTGTGTGACTTAGGGCGAGTCACTTAACTTCTCTGGGCCTCAGTTACCTCATCTGCAAAATGGGGATTAAAACTATGAGCACCCCCGTGGGACACCCTGATCACCTTGTAACCTCCCCAGCGCTTAGAGCAGTGCTTTGCACATAGTAAGCGCTTAACAAATACCATTATTATTATTATTATTATTATTATTATTATTATTACCATTATTATTATTATTATTGTGTCCAGTGTTCTGCACACAGTAAGTGCTCAATAAGTTCCACTGATTCATTTGGGCTTATAAAAATCTAGAACGCAGGGGTTGTGTAATCACAAAACTAAGTGTTCAAGGAAGGCTGGTGCGGTCTAATTCACTTTCTCAGAAACTACAAACACAAGCCAATTCTTCCTGCAACACAGCACATTGGGTCCAAACGGGCTCCTAGTGTAGAATGGAATTTTGCAAATTCTCAGACAGCTTCCTAGCCAAGACATGATCCAGCAAAAGCAAAGACAATGTCAAAATTGAGTCTATCAACAAGCTCTCACTCTCAGGATTTTTTTATGGTATTTGTTAAAGGCTTACTATGTGCCAGACACTGTACTAAGCACTACGGGACAACAAGCAAATCGGATTGGACGCAGTCCCTGTCCCACACGGGGTTTAAAGTCTTAATCTCCATTTCATGGATGAGGTAATTGAGGCACAAAGAAGAGAAGTGACTTGCCCAATGTCACACACCAGATAAGTGGCAGAATTGGGATTAGAACTCAGGTCTTTTTGACTCCCGGGCCCATGCTCTTTCCACTAAGCAGCACTGCTTTAAATTTAGCGAAATTGTGAGTCTGACCTAGGTCATCCCAGTTCCCTATTGAAATTTCTCTCACCTTTCCCCTGCTCCACTATGGAGTCACCGGGCCTGTCCTGGGCTGGGGAGCACCGACCTCTGCTGAGAGAGAGGCTCACTCTATCTCCCCGGTCCTATGAGCAGGTGGCGGTGACAGGAAGGTCTGGGCAAGGGGTGAGAGCTGTCAGGATCCTCCCTTCCCCTCTCGGTTCTCCGAGTGCCTGCGCTGTCCCCTCAGACGATGGCCGGGTTATTTCCTGGGGGATTCCCCATGGGAGGGAAGGCCTGGGGCTCCGCTGAAACAGCTGACTGTCCGGGAATCTCGGAAGGCCGGGACCGTGGCTCCCTGTGGTCCTGGCCCCCACAACCTAATTGACTGCCCAGTCCCATGTGGTTCCCATTATGGGACTCCTTCCTATGGCAACGTCAACGGGCTAATCTCATTCCCTTTCTGTGATTCATTCATTCATTCAATCGCATGTACTGAGCGTTTACTGTGTGCAGATCACTGGACTAAGTGTTTGGAAAGTACAATTTGGCAACAGACGGAGACAATCCCTACCCAGTAACGGGCTCACAGTCTTGAAGGGGGAGACAGACAACAAAACTAAACAAGTAGACAGGCGTCAATACCATAAAAATAGATAAATAGGATTATAGATATATACACATCATTAATAAAATAAATAATTTAATAATAGCGTTCTGGTTAAGCTCTGAGGTTTGGAGCTTCATCCCATGCCAGGGTTTGGGACTACCTGAAATCAGCAGCAATCCAATTTAGACATTCCCTTCTAGACTATAAACTCATTATGAGCAGGGAATGTGGCTACCAACCCTGTTATATGCTTATATCATACTTTCCCAAGTGCTTAGTACCGAGGTCTTCACATAGTAAGTGCTCAATAAATAGGATCGATCCCCATCCTTAATAATAATAATAACAATAATAATAATTGTCATATTTGATAGCATTTACTATGTGCCAGGCATTGTACTAAGCGCTGGAGTGGATACAACCAAATTGGGTCAGACAAGCTCCTGTCCCACATGAGGCTCATAGTCTTAATCCCCATTTCGAAGATGAGGTAAATGAGACACAGAGAAGTGAAGTGACTTGCCCAAGGTTACACAGCAGGCAGGTTGTGGATCTGGGATTAGAACCCAGGTCCTCACGTACTCTGTCCACTAGGCAACACTGTTTCTCTTGGCTTGCTGCTGCTGGGATCAAGATACCTGTTGTCTTTACACGAGTGGGACTTAATTGGAGTGGATAATAGGCAGCTTCGCTTGGAATCTATGGAAAATCTATGTTGGAACCAGTTGATTCCTTTTTTCAGATTGCATTTATCCTCCAATCGCTCTGAATAATAAGAAACGGGCAGACGACCAGAAAGGTGAACCCTAACAACATTTGGAAGCTCACCAGCAGAGGAGATTTTTCTTTCATGTTGAGTATAACACTCAGCATGATGGAGTGCTGCCCGAAGAAGAGGACACAGAGGGCAACTAGGGCCACCATATTCTTGGTCGCCCTGACCTCGGGCACCGCCCCGGTGGAGCATCCAGGGCCATGGAGGTGCCGGACCCGCTGGTGGTGTCTGTACAGAATGAACATCAAGTAGCCACTGGCCGCGCTCATGAGCCCCACGAAGAACAAGTCGGGGAGGGAGAACATGCTGGTGATGAGTAAGGTGGTTTCTGCACTGACGCTGACCTTTATGCAATATTTGAGGTCCAACATGAGTTTAACACTGTTCCTGTTCCTGGGGCCTGACATGCGCATTGATATACTTAAATCTACGAGCAGACTGAGGCCTTAGAACAGGAGGCAGGAGAGGACTACACCTCTTGGTAACCTGGCTTTGATCTGGACCAATAGTGGGGTTCCGGGGCTGATGGTGATGGCCTGGCAGACGCTTAGGAGGCAGGTGATGCAGATGGACAGCTCCCGGCCTACTAGAGAACCGTACATGAGGAATTTGCATCTGATGTCACTCAGGAAATGTCTCCATCCCCATGCTGATAGGGTCTCCGGGATTCCGAAGGTGAGAAGAATCAAGATGTTGGCCAAAGTCAAGTGGCTGAAAATCAGATCCAAGGAGCTGAACTTGGGGCTGATGACCAACGTGTGGATATAAAACACCAGGAGGAGTATATTCACCAAGGTCCCAAAGGTGATCTGAAACAGCATCACAGTACCGAAGGACATGGAAATGCCATTCATTCTCTTTCATTTTTCTTCAAAACCGGAAGAGGCCTCCTGCAAAGAAATCTGGGATGAAGGAGAGAGGAAGGTGAGACAGGAACTCCACAGCTGAATCTCTTCTGTAAGTTACTTATTTATCTTAATATCTGTCTTCCCCTCTAGTCTGTGAGGCGGTTGTGGGCAGGGAGCGTGTCTATCAGTTCTATTGTTGTGTACTCTCCCAAGTGCTTAGTAGAGTGCTCTGGTCACAGTAAGCGCTCAATAAATACAATGGATGGATTGATTGATTGACTGTGGTGTGATCTCGCTGTGCTCTGCCCCTTGGAAGATATGGAGTATGAAAATGATTATGGCCACTGACATTGGATCTGCCACAACTCCCTGAATGTGTTTAATCCCTCCAGCTAATGTCTGGACCTTCACTTGATGACTGTGATATTTTTTAAGCACTTACCGTAAGCCAAGCACTGCTCTAAGCACTGGCGTAGATCCATATTAATCAGATGGGGCACGGTCCCTGTCCCACATGGGGCTCAAAGTCTAAGTAGGAAGGAAGATTGGCATTCAATCCCCATTTTGCTGTTGAGGAAATTGAGGCACAAAGAAGTTAGGTGACCTGTCCAAGTTCACAGAGCAACCTGGCCTAGTGGAAAGAGCATGGAAATAGGAGTCAGAGGACTTGGGCTCTAATCCCGGCTGCTGTGTGAACTTGGGCAAGCCACTTCACTTTTCTGTGCCTCAGTTCCCTCATCTGTAAAATGGGAAGTAAGACTGTGAGCCCCAAGTGGGACATGAACTGTGTCCAACCTGATTATCTTGTATCTAGCCCATCGTTTAGAACAGTGCCTGGTGGGTAAAAAGTACCATAAAAAACCAACCCTACAAATTCCTTTAAAAAAAGTAGGGGTAAGGGGAACTGGGCTAGCACCTCTTTAGATGTCTTACAGATAACTCCCAAGACTTCCCATCCAGCCCTGAGTTCTCATCCAACCTGCAGTTCCCCAACTCCTCTTATTTCCAGGCAATCCCCACTTTGCTGTCCCACCAAAACCTCACATTAAAAACATCTAAAATCAAACTCCTGACCTTCCCTCTTAAACCTTCTCTTCTGCCATTGCTTTCCATTTCTGGAGATGACAAATCATCACTCTCCCCCAGCGTTCAAAGCCTTATTAAAGGCACATCTCCTCTGAGAGGCCTTCCATGACTAAACCCTCATTTCCTCTTCTGCCACTCCCTTCTGCCTCTCCCTGACTTGTTCCCATAATTCATCCCCTCTCCCTGTCCCACAGGAATTATGTCCAGATCTGCCATTTATTTGTTTATTTCCTCCTCCCCTAGACTGTAAGCTTGTTGTGGGTAGGGAATGTGTCTGCTTTGTTGTTGTATCATTCTCTCCCAAGCACTTCGTACAGTGCCCTGCACAGGTAAGCGCTCAATAAATATGATTGATTGATAAATTGATGACACCATCACCCTCCCTGTTCCACCAACCTTCCACATCGTTGTCGACCTTGAATCCTTACCATCGGCTCTCACTTTACTAAATCCTGGTGGTTCTTTCTGCCCATTTCTCAGATTCCAACCCACACCTCTCTACGTAAGCCATTTGTGCTCCAGCAATTGTATTTAGCATCTCCAAATAATAATAATAATAAGTTGATAATTATGGTCTCTCCATCCAAACTGCTACTATACTGATCCAAACACTTATCCTATCCCACCTTGACTACTGCATCAGGCTCGTTGCCGACACCCCCTCCCCAGCCTCCTGTCTTTCCTCATTGCCGTCAGTACTTCACTCTTCTGCCCGGATCATTTTTCTACACAAACGATCAGAACATGTTTCCCCACTTCTCAAAATACTCCAGTGGTTGCCCATCTATCTCCACATCACACAGAAACTTCTTGCCATTGGCTTTAAAGCACTCAACCACCTTGCCCCATCCTACCTTACCTCACTGATTTCCTACTACAGCCCAGCCTGCACACTTCACTCCTCTAATGCCATCCTACTTACTGTACCTCCATCTCATCTATCTCACCACCAACCCCTCACCTACATCCTGTCTCTTGCCTGGAACTCCCTCTCCTTTCATATCCAACACACCACCACTCTCCCATATTCAAAGCCTTATTAAAATCACACTTCCTCCAAGAGGCCTTCCCTGATTGGCCTTCCTGACTAAATCCTCATTTCCCCTACTCCCTCACCATATTGTCACCCTCCACATGGATCTGAATCCTCTGAACATTTAATATTCACCCCAACATCACTCCTAAGCACTCATGAACATATCTGTAATTTGTTTTAATGTCGGTCTCTCCCTGTAGAATGTAAGCTCTTTGTGGGCAGAGAGGGTGCCTACCAACTCTGTTCCACTGTACTCTCCCAAGCACTTAGTACAGTGTTCTGCACACAGTAAACACTCAATAAATACGACTGTGATTGAATAGGTAGAGAGGCAGCATGGCGTAGTGGATAGGGCCTGGGCCTGGGAGTCAGAAGGATGTGGGTTCCAATCCTGGCTCTGCCACTTGTCTGCTGTGAGACCTTGAGCAAATCGCTTATCTTCTCTGGGCCTCAGTTCCCTCATCTGGAAAATGGAGATTAAGACAGTGAGCCCTATGTGGAACAGGGATGATAACCAATGCAATTATCTAGTATCTACCCCAACGCTTAGAAAAGTGCACAACACATATAAGCGCTTAACAAATACAATTATCATTATTACTAAACCCCTCCAGCTCTCTCACCCTCGCTCATTCTTTCTGTTACTTGTCTTTGTTACTCTGCTCCTCATTGTCTTGACCCACAACATTGTCACCCGGGCTGAAGTGGAGATCAGAAACGGGGGCACAGGATAATGTGGGCTGGAGTCGGTGGGGGGCACCACTCTGTGTACCAATCCTCCCAGCTAATCACCACCTTCCTGACATCTGGAAGACTTTCAAAAGTCACTCTGCCGCTCATGTGCTGAGCCACCTAAGTCTAGTCACTTCACCTCCCTGTGCCTCCAGTTCCTTCATTTGCAAAATGGGGTTTCAATACTTGTTCTCCCTCCTACTTAGACTGAGAGCCCCATGTGGGACCACAGCGCTTGGTACAGTGCTTGGCACATAGCACGTGCTTAACAAATACCACAATCAGTATTATCTGGAGAGCAACATTTTTCCTTTCAGATATCAAGATTAAAGTGGACTGTTTTCCAAAACTTCTGAGGGGGTCCCTTCTTCTAAGATACTTGGAGTCCGGGGAGAAGGGTGAGGCTGACCATCCCTGATCCCCATCACAATTGGAAGTTGCTATATTAGACTCTCCCAGGCATTTAGTACAGTGCCCTGCACACAGTGAGCACTCAGTAAATATGATCGAAGCTACAGAAAGCATCGAGAAGCCACTGACAGAAAGATAGCTTTACCCTACTCATCCATCTCATGCTGGCTTGAAGGTCCGATGGTGGGCAGAAGCTGACAGATCGAAGCTGAGGCAGCCATTTTTCACTGCCGTCGGGTACTGATTAGTGACTGTGTGTGTGTGTGTGTGTGTGTGTGTGTGTGTGTGTGTGTGTGTGTGTGTGTGGTGTATGGTGTGTATGAACATAATTAATTCACCCTGTCAGTTTTACCCACTCTCTCTTCCCTGAGGACACCTCAGTATGGGACGAAATGAACCCAGAATCCTCCCTGCTATTATGGACTCGTCGTCAACCCATCAGAGATAATAACTGTGTTATTTATTAACCACCTACTATGTGCCAGGCACTGTACTAAGCACTGGGGTAGATACACTCTAAGTAGATTGGACATAGTCCACGTCCCACATGGGGCTCACAGTCTTAATCCCCATTCTACAGATGAAGTAACAGAGGCACAGAGAGGGGAAATTAATTGCTTGAGGTCACACAGCAGACATGTGGTGGAGCCAGGATTAGAACCAAGGTCCTTCTGGCTCCCAGGCCCGCGTTCTATCCACTAGGTCACGGTAAGAGCATGGGCCTGGGAGTCGGAGGACATGAGTTCTAATCCCTGCACTGACACTTGTCTGCTGTGTGACCTTGGGCAAGTCAATCAACTTCTCTGGGCCTCAGTTACCTCATTTGTAAAATGGGAATGAAGACTGTGAGCCTCACGTGGGACAACCTGATTACCTTGTATCTACCCCAGTACTTAGATCACTGCTTGGCACATAGTAAGCACTTAACAAATACCACAATAATAGTAATAATAACAATTATTAGTATTATTAAAAGATGTCTTTGGCCAGACATGGCAACATCAGAAGAGCAGCCTGCAAGTTTCAGAAATGTCACAGGCCTTACTAAGTGTAGTATTTGTTAAGCTCTTACTAGGCGTCAGGCACTGTACTAAGCCCTGAGACAGAAACAAGCTGGTTGGACACAGTTCACATCCCACATGGGGATCAAGGTCTAAATCCCCATTTTACAGATGAGGTAAATACAGGCCCAGAGAAGTAAAACGACTTGACTAATCTCACACAGCAGACAGGTGACAGAGCCAGGATTAAAATCCAGGTCTTTCTGAGTAGCAGGTGTGGGCTCCAACTACTAGGGGACGCTGCTCCCTCCCTATTGGGGAGGACCCGTGTCCTGAAACAGTCAGGTATCCCAGTTGACCCGGGGCCGGAGATCTGCAGAGCCTTAATGAGGCTCCCTGGGGCACACTTATGACTGGCCCTACTTGTGGGACCCTCTCAAGGGCCCCCCACCCTCGGGGCTGTTCAGTGGACAAGACCAGTCTAGTCAGAGAACAGTACTGACCCTGGAGGAGAGTCTGCCGTGGTTAAAATCTGAGATACTTTTCAGTCCTCAACCTCAGCGAGCCAGCATTGATGGACCTAAGGCCAACTGATCAGCGAGGAAAAGGAGAAAGCAGCGGAGACCAGAACACTCCAAACTACAGAAGGTAAACTAGGTTAACCATCGTCGACGGTATTTGCTGATCACCTAGTGTGTGCAGAGTACTGTACTAAGCAGTTGGGAGAGTATTATGGAACAGAGTTGGTAGACACATTCTGTTTCCACAACAAGCTTACAATCTAGAGGGTGAGACGTTGATGCATTGGTTATGGTTATGTATGGTATTGGGTGGTTATTCAAGCAGCCTGGCCCAGTGGAAAGAGCCCAGGCCTGGAACTTGGGACATTTGGATTCTAATCCCCCCTCCACCACTTATCTGCTGTGGGACCTTGGGCAAGTCGTGACACTTCATTTCTCTGTGACTCGGTTCCCTCTTCTGTAAAAGTGGATTGTGGTTGTTATGAAGGAATGTTGGAGTCAAAAAGGGGTTACTTGTTAGAAGAGGTGAGATTTTAGGGAGACTGAAGTCTGGTGGATTTTTGAGGGACGGGACATTAAAATTAATGACTCCGTGAAGCTGGGGATACAGGAGAAAGGATTAAAAGGGAAGCATAATTAGGCAGTTAGTTTGCATGGAACAAAAAGAGAGAAGAGAAATGATATGTAATAATAATTATGGTATTTTATTAAGTGGTTACTGTGTACCAAGCAATATAGTAGATATAGGATGGTAAGGTCAGACAGACTCCATGCCAGATGGAGCTCATAGCCAAAAAGAGAGGGAGAACAAGTATTGATAGCCATTTTACAGATGAGGAAACTGAGGTACGGAGAACTTGTAGGTTGTTCAAGGTCCGTCAGCAAGTGTCAGAGCCAGGATTGGAACTAAGGTTCTCTGACTCCCAGGACCTGACTATCATCAATCGTATTTATTGAGCGCTTACTATGTGCAGAGACTATCAGAATTGGTTTGGACACTTCAAAAAAATGATCTATAAAACAATGGATAAGGATGAGGACAGAGACAGTTCATTCAATTGTATTGATTGAGCGCTTACCATGTGCAAAGCACTATACTAAGCGCTTGGGAGAGTACACTACAGCAACAAAAGACACATTCCCAACCCACAACAAACTCACAGTCTAGAAGCAATGTGGTGAAGGGCTGATACATTAGTGTAGTGGCTATATAATGAAAGCTTGGATTAGGGTGATAATTCTTTGGGTGAGGAGAGATTCTATGAAATGTTGAAGAAGAAGAATAGGCAAGATTTATCAGGAAATTGTCCTTCAATTTCCATCCTATTTCATTTCCATCCTAAATGCTATCATTATTATCCTGAATGAGGAGTAGAGGAGGTCCCCAGGTTTTAGGGACAGAGATAACTGGTGTCATTTTCAGAGATGGAAAAGTTAGATACGGGATGGGTTTAGGGTGGAAGATGAGTAGCTTGGTTTTAAACGAGAAGCAGCGGGGCCTAGTGAAAAGACCCCAGGACTGGGTATCAGAGGACGTGGATTCTTATCCCGACTCTTCCAATTGCTGACTGTGAGACTCTGGGCAAATCACTTCACTTCTCTGTGCCTTTGTTCTCCTGTTGTCCCTCCTATTTAGACTGTGGGCCTCTTGTGGGACAAAGACTGTGCCCAGCCTAATTAATTTGTATCTATCCCAGCGTTTAGAAGAGCGTTTGACACATAGTAAACGCTTAACAAATACCTCTTAAAAAGTCATGTGGGAGGTAACTGGATATCCAAGGAGAGGAGTTAGGAGCCAAGAGAGGTGGGATTGGAGAGGTAGATGAGGAATTCTACTGTGAGCCCCATGTGGGATAGGGAATGCATCTAACCTGTTTACCTTGTATCTACCCCAGCACTTAGAACACTGTGTGGCACATAATTGCAATTGATAAGCGCTAACTCTGTGCCAGACACTATACTAAGCACTGAGGTAGACATAGAATAATCATGTTGAAGCCAGTCCCTGTCCCACATGTCACAATCTTAAACCTCACTTTACAGACGAGAGAATTGAGGCACAGAGAAATTAAGTGACTTGCCCAAAGTCACACAGCGGACAAGTGGTGGAGGCTGGATTAAAACCCAGGTCCTCTGACTCCCAGGCCTGGGCTCTTTGCACTTGTCAGTCATATTCATTGAGTGCTTACTGTGTGCAGAGCACGATACTAAGTACTTGGAAGAGTACAATACTCTATGTGGGAGCATCATGGCTTAGTGGAAAGAGCCCGGGCTTGGGAATCACAGGTCTTGGGTTCTAATCCTAGCTCCACCACTTATCAGCTGTGTGACTTGTGGCAAGTCACTTAACTTCTCTGCACCTCAGTTCCCTCATCTGTAAAATGGGAATTAAGACTGTGAGCCCCAAGTGGGCCAACCTGATAATCTTGTATCTACCCCAGCGCTTAGAGCAGTGCTCGGCACATAGCAAGTGCCTAAAAAATATCAAAACAATTATTATTATTAAAATGCAACAGTACAACAGACACATTCCCTGCCCACAAGAGCGTACAGTTTAGACAGAGACTCAAGCCACGCTGCTCTTCAAGTTAGCATATTAAGTACTTAACAAATACTATTATTAATCGTAGGCACATAAAAATGATGGGTCAGTCAACTATTTTATTGAGCACTTCCTGAATGCAAGGCACTGAACTGAGCGCTTGGGAGAGTGCAATGCAACAAAGTCGGTAGACGGGTTTCCTTTCCACATGAAGCTTAGCTCAAGGTGTGGACTTTTTGTCCTGACAATTCTCCATCTGTCCACAGGAAGCTCTATGCCTCTGCCAGCCATTGTCCATGCCACTGCAGTGACCGAATTCCACTCAGGGCCAGAGGTTGAGGGAGAAGGAATTCATTCACTCATTCATTCAATCGTATTTATTGAGGGCTTACGGTGTGCAGAGCACTGTACTAAGCGCTTGGGAAGGACAAGTCGGCAACAAATAGAGACGGTCCCTACCCATTAACGGGCTAACAGTCTAGAAGGAGGAGACAGACAACAAAACAAAGCATGTTGACAGGTGTTAAAATCATCGGATGAAATAGGATTAAAGCTATATGCACATCATTAACAAAATTAATAGAATAGTAAATATGTACAAGTGAAATAAAGTAATAAATCTGTACAAATATATGCAAGTGCTGTGGGGAGGGAAAGGAGGTGGGTGGGGGGGAAGGGGAGGAGAAGAGGAAAAGCGGGGGCTCACTCTGGGAAGGCCTACTGGAGGTTATGAGCTCTCAGTAGGGCTTGGAAAAGAGGAAGAGAGCTAGCTAGGCTGATGTGTGGAGGGAGGGCATTCCAGGCCAGGGGACAATGTGGCCCGCGGTTCGACGGCGGGACAGGCGAGAACGAGGTACAGTGAGGAGGTTAGCGGCAGAACAGCAGAGGGTGCGGGCTGAGCTGTAGAAGGAGAGAAGGGAAGTGATGTAGGAGGGGGCGAGGTGATGGAGAGCCTTGAAGCCGAGAGTGAGGAGTTTTTGCTTGATTCGTAGGTTTACAGGCAGCCACTGGAGATTTTTAGGAGGGGAGTGACATGCCCAGAGTGCTTCTGCACAAAGATAATAGGGCAGCATAGTGACATATAGAATGAAGTGGGAAGAGACAGGAGGATGGGAGATCAGAGAGGAGGCTGATGCAGTAATCCAGTCGGGATAGGATGAGAGATTGAACCATTAAGGTAGCAGTTTGGATGGAGAGGAAAGGGAAGATCTTGGCGATGTTGCGGAGGTGAGACCAGCAGGTTTTGGTGACAGATTGGATGTGTGGGGTGAACGAGAGAGCGGGGTCGAGGATGACAACAAGGTTGCGGGCTTATGAGATGGGAAGGATGGTATTGCTGTCTACAGTGATGGGAAAGTCAAGGAGAGGGCAGAGTTTGGGAGGGAAGATAAAGAGTTCAGTCTAGGACACACTGAGCTTTAGATGGCGGGCAGACATCCAGGTGGAGATGTGCTGAAGGCAGGAGGAGATACGAGCCTGGAGGGAGGGAGAGAGAGCAGGGGAAGATATGTACATTTTGGGTATCATCAGCGTAGGGATGATAGTTGAAGCCGTGGGAGCGAATGAGTTCACCAAGGGAGTGAGTGTAGATAGAGAACAGAAGGGGACCAGGAACTGACCCTTGAGGACCCCCTACACTAAGGGAATGGGAGAAGGAGGAGAATCCCGCAAAGGAGACTGAGAATGAACGGCTAGAGAGATGAGAAGAACCAAAAGAGGATTGAGTCTGTGAAGCCGAGGTTGGATAGCGTGTTGAGGAGAAGGGGGTGATACACACTGTCGAAGGCAGCTGAGAGGTCGAGGAGTATTAGGATAGAGTAGTAGCCGTTGGATTTGGCAACAAGGAAGTCATTGGTGATCTTTGAGAGGGTAGTATCGGTGGAGGGTAGGGGATGGAATCCAAATTGGAGGGCGTCAAGGAGGGAGTTGGTGTTGAGGAATTCGAGGCAGCGAGCGGGTGTAGACGATTCATTCTAGGAGTTTGGAAAGAAAGGGTAGGAGGGAGATGGGGCGATAACTAGAAGGGGAGGTGGGGTCAGGAGAGGATTTTTTTTAGGACGGGGGAGACGCGGGCATGTTTGAAGCAAGAGGGGAAGGGACCAGTGGAGAGTGAGCTGTTGAAAATGAAACTTAGGGAGGGGAGGAGGGAAAGGGCGAGAGATTTCATAAAATGAGAGGGAAAGGGGTCTGAAGCACAGGTGGATGGAGTATCACTTAAAACGAGGGAGGAGATCTCATCTGAAGATACTGCTGGGAAGGATGGGAGAGTGGCAGAGAGGGTTGAGAGAGGGAGGGATATAGAAGGGGTAGGGGTGACTTTGGGGAGCTCAGACCTGATGGTGTTACTAATGAAGTATGAGGCCAGTTCGTTGGGAGTGAGTGATGGAGGAGGGGGAGGAACAAGGGGCCTGTGAATGTAGTTAAATAGACGGAACAGCTGATAGGGATGATAGGCATGGGTGTCAATAAGGGAGGAAATATAGTTTTGCCTGACAGAGGAGAGGGCAGACTTATGGCAGGAAAGGATAAATTTGAATTGAACAAGGTTGGCTTGGTGTTTGGACTTTCACCAGCAGCGTTCAGCAACTCAAGCATAAGAGCAATGGAGGCGGACAGCGGGAGAGATCCAAGTTTGTGGGTTAGTGGTACGAGAGCGGTGAACGGAAAGGGAAGCGAGCGAGTTGAGTTGAGTAGAGAGAGTGCAGTTGAGAGCACTAATCTGGTCACCAAGATTGGGTAGAGAGGATAAGGAGGCGAGGTAGAGTGTGATACGCTGAGAATGATGGTTGGAGTAGAAAGACCGGAGGTCTCTGTAGGGTAGTAATATAGATGTGCAGGGGGGAGGAATGTGAGTGAGGAGGCAGGTGAGAAGGTTATGATCAGAGAGAGGGATTTCAGAGTTTGTGAGGGTGGAGTTACTGCAGCGGTAGGAGATGATGAGGTCGAAGGTGTGACCAGGTTGGAGAGTGGGTGAAGTGGGGTGGAACAAGAGGTTGGCAGCATCAAGGAGAGATAGAAAGAGGTCAGCAAAGGAGTCACCCGGGACTTCCATGTGGATGT
Source organism: Tachyglossus aculeatus (assembly GCF_015852505.1). Lineage (NCBI taxonomy): Eukaryota > Metazoa > Chordata > Mammalia > Monotremata > Tachyglossidae > Tachyglossus > Tachyglossus aculeatus. The sequence goes on from NW_024045093.1 coordinate 1,961,972, forward strand.
TGAAGTCTTCGAGGGTCAGAGTGGGAATGGAAAAGGAGAGAAGGAAGGTGAGAAAGGGGTCAAAATCGGTAAAAAAAAAAACCAGTTGGAGGTGGGGCCGTGGGGGGCGGTAGATGACGGCTACAAGAATCTGGAGTGGGTGGTAGATGCGTAAAATACGGGCTTCAAAGAACGGGAAGGGAAGGGAAGGGGGAGGAGGGATAGTGTAAAAGCGATATTGGGGAGCAAGAAGAAAGACGACATCTCCTCCTTTCTCTGTGAGTCTGGGGAATTGGGAGAAGAAGACGCCTCCACTGGAGAGAGCAGCAGAAGAGACCGTGTCTTCCGGAATGAGCCATGTTTTGGTTAAGGCGAGGAGGAGGAGAGACCTGGAAAGGTATAGGTCCAAGATGAAAGGGAGCTTACCTAAAGTGGAGCAGGGTGTTCTAAATGCCACACTTGGCAGGAGCTGTGGAGGGAGGGGATGGAGGGGGAATGGTGTGAGGGGTAGGGAGAGCTGGGCACCCGTGGGCTGGGAGAGGGGGAAGACGGGTTGCCATGAGAAAGGAGAACTGAGATGGGGATGGGGTGGGGACGAGGGGAGGGAGGGGTTGGAAGGGAGGGGTTGAGGGCTGGTGCCGGTACAGAGGGATTCTGGGGAGGAGGCGAGGGGGAGGGTCTGGGGAAACGGAGGGAAAGAGCTGGGTGGTTGAGGGGAAGGGGAAGGTGAGGAATAGGCAGGGCAGTTGCGAGCAGTGGAATTGATAGTACATGATGGGGTCAGCAAGGTTGTTAATTAACATGCTCTATCAATAATAAAATCAGCAGATTACATCACAGAAAGTAGTTAACAATGAACATGCAATGGCAATAAAATAAGCAGGTGATGATATCATTGAGAGCCGTTAACAATTAACATTCGACGGTAATAATGCAATAAGCAGATGATGACAACCCAGAGAGCAGTTAACAATTAACATGCAGAAGCAACCATAAAATAGGCAGATGATGCCCAAGGCAGAAGGATGAATTGTCCATGGCTCAGTCAAATCAAATCAAAAAGTCTAATGGCAAGGATAGTCCAGGGGCCCTTGGCAAAAATGTCTCTGACGTGGTGGAAGATGGAGTCCTATGGATGGCAGTTCTGGAGTAGGGTGGAACTGTTAAGGGGAGTCATGAGAGAGGAGACGCCTGGGGAGAGGAGTAAACAGCCAAATAGCATGGGGGGGGGGGCGGGGCTGACTAGGTACTAATGGGGTTTTTTGTTAAAGTAACTCGGTGATAACAAGGGCCTTTTTCCCCGGGGAGGGGAGTTGGGGGGGAATCAGTCAGGTCCGGACCAGGAAGGGGGGAGTGAGCAGGACACTCAAGGAAGGTCGCTTATGGAGGGGGGACGGAAGTAGGGGGACACAATGTCTCATGATCAAGCAGGGGGGCATAATGTCCCACGATCCCAGTTGGCTACCTGAATAGAGTGGATGTGGCTTCGAGGGGTGAGTCTAGGACAAAGTGGAGGTGACTTCGAGGGGTGACTGTAGTGATGATGGGGGTGGTGGGCCCAGCCCAGGGTCCTCGGTGTCTTCGGGTGGGGTTGCAGATCTCCAAATGGGGGACAGCCAGGAGCCCGACCACTGGGCATGGGTGCCCGATAGCAGGCTGCTCGGGGACGGTGGGAGGGAGGCGGATCCCCGTCCCTCGCGGCGACGTCCGGAGGAGAGGGATCCTACCGGGAACAGCAGGGGACTTGTGGTGTGATGGCGGGCGGTCCCCTCAGGATCGGGATCCCGGGCTCCTATGGCAGCGCCCGGAGGAAAGGGATCCTACCGGGACAGCAAAATCTCAGGCGTGCCATCCAACCCAACAATTTCATCTTTCTGACATACTGTCCTTGGGGTGATGCTCAGGTTCTAAGTGTTGAATTCCGGACAGATGTCAGACGACATGGCCAACCACACGGAAGCGAAGAGATTCTTGCTGCGGGGATTATCGTAGGTCTAGGAGCTGCAGCTGGTCCATGCAGAGCTGTTCCTCCTGGTCCACCTGATGACCCTGACGGGGAATCTCCTCATCATCGCCATTATCGTCCTCGACCTGCGCCTTCACACCCCCATGTACTTCTAACTCAGGCTCCTGTCCCTCATCGACCTCTGCTACGTCTCCATCACCGTCCCCAAATCCATCCTCAACTCCCTTTCAAACGTCATCTCCATCTCCCTGCCTGCTTGCGCTGCTCAGGTCTTTCTCGTGATTTTCTTGGTGGTACCGGAGATAGGCCTGCTGACCATCATGTCCCAAGACCGTTTTGTGGTCATCTGCCGTTCCCTGTGCTATGACACCATTATGCACCAGAGTGCCTGTGCCTCAATGCTGGCCACCTCCTGGCTCAGCAGCAGTCTGAACACCTCCCTCTACACCACCAGCGTCTTCTCCCTGTCCTCTGTGGCCCCAACGTCGTCCACCAGTTCTTCTACGACGGTCACCAGTAGCTGAGGCTCGCCTGCTCCTCTATCCAAAGCGTCAAAAACTTGAGGTTAGCCACGACCACCGGCTTACCCTTCTTCTGCTCCGTGCTCTTCATCATCTCATACGCACTCATCTTCTGGGCCATGCTGAGGATGCTGGCCGCTGAGGGCCGGGGAAAATCCTTTTCCACCTGCCTGTCTTACCTTGCCATCGTCACCCTTTCCATCACTTCTGGCTCCTCTGACTACTTGAAGCCGATATCCGACTCCCCCTTAGTGCTGAAAATGATGCTATCCGTGTTCTACTCTGTGGTGCCCCCCACCCTAAACCCCCTTATCTACAGCCTGAAGAACCTGGACGTGAAGGCCGTGATGGAAAATCTTTTAGGGCAGAAGCTGCCCCAGGGACCTTTCCTTTAGATTGTCAGCTCTTTGGGAGCAGGCTTGCTGTCAACGGCCGATTCTCTGAAATAAAAATAATAATAATTAATAATTACGGTATTTGTTAAGTGCTTACTGTGTTCCAAGCACTGTTCTAAGCAGTGGGGTAGATAGAAGGTAATCAGGTTGTCCCTTTTGGGGCTCACAGTCTTAATCCCCATTTTACAGATGAGGTAACTGAGGCCCAGAGACATTACGTGGCTTGCCCAAGGTCACACAGCAGATAGGTGTTGGAATCAGGATTAGAACCCACGTCCTCTGACTCTCAAGCCAGTAGTCTTTCCACTAAGCCACTCTAAGTCTCATGAAAATCATTCATTCAATCGTATTTATCGAGAGCTTAATGTGTGCAGAGCACTGTGCTAAGCGCTTGGAAAGTACAATTCAGCAACAAATAGAGACAATCCCTACCCAACAACGGGCTCACATCAACAGAATGCCAAGGAGCCTTGATGAACCTTGGACAAGTCACTTCAATAAATCAATCAATCGTATTTATTGAGCGCTTACTGTGTGCAGAGCACTGTACTAAGCGCTTGGGAAGTACAAGTTAGCAACATGCATAGACAGTCCCTACTCAACAGTGGGCTCACAGTCTAAAAGGGGGAGACAGAGAACAAAACCAAACATACTAACAGAATAAAATAAATAGAATAGATATGTACAAGTAAAATAAATAAATAAATAAATAAAGTAATAAATATGTACAAACATATATACATATATACAGGTGCTGTGGGGAAAGGAAGGAGGTAAGATGGGGGGATGGAGAGGGAGACGAGGGGGAGAGGAAGGAAGGGGCTCAGTCTGGAAAGGCCTCCTGGAGGAGGTGAGCTCTCAGTAGGGCCTTGAAGGGAGGAAGAGAGCTAGCTTGGCGGATGGGCAGAGGGAGGGCATTCCAGACCCGGGGGATGAAGCACAGTAAGCACTTCACTTCTTCGTGCCTCAGTTACCTCATCTGTAAAATGTGAATGAAAATGGTGAGCCCCATGGGACATGGACTGTGTCCAGTCGAACCCTCTTGTATTTATCACAGCACTTAGTACCGTACTTGGCACATAGTAAGCGCTTAGGGATATCATTAAGAAAATCTATTGCACATTAAAAGTCCTTTTTGTACTGTAAAGCATCAGGGCACCATTGAGCAGGGAACAGACGCTGAGATGTCTTCTCTGTTTTCCAGCATCTCTGTGAGTTCCGACGAGAGGTGAAAATTCCGATACTGTGGGAAAAAGCAGTCTTTCATGTCCGCAGTCTTCATAGGGAATCAGGAATGGAGCGGATTTGTTCATGGGATGGATAGGCAGCAATCCATTAGTTAATCAATTGCATTTATTGAGCGCTTACTGCACTCAACTAAGCACTTGGACGAGTACAGTATGTCAGAGTTGATAGACATGTTTCCTTCCCACAAACAAGAGCCTAGTGGAAAGACTATAGGTGTGGGAATCAGAATCAGTCAGTCGGATTTATTGAGTACTTACTCTTTGAAGAGCACTGTACTAAGTGCTTGGGAGAGTACAATATAACAGCAAAAAGACACATTCTCTGCCAGACCTCGGTCCTATTTCTGGCTCCACCACTTGTCTGCTGGATGGTCTTGGAGAAGTCACTGAACTTCTCTTTGCTTCGGTTTCCTTACTTGTAGAACAGGATTCAATACCTCTCCTCCCTCCCCCTTAGACTGTGAGCTCCCTGTAGGGGAAAGGGACAGTGTTTGCTTGACACATAGTAAGTGCTTATCAAATACCATTAAAAATTATCTGGCACTTACAACATGCTAGGCTCTGGGATCAATACAGGGTTATGAAATTGGACATAGTCCTTGGTTCACAGAGGCGTCACAACAGCTATATTAACCCCATTTTACAGATGAAGAAACAGTGGTCTAGTAAAGTAAATTGACTTGCCTAAGGTCACATAATAGACTAGGGACTTGAAGAAAGATCTCCTGAATCTCATGGCCACTAGGCAACACCATCAATCGAAAAATGAATCAATGGTATTTATTTTGCGCTTACTGTGTGCAGAGCACTGTATCAATTACTTGGGAAAGTTCAGTGGAACGGAATTCCTATTATTCTCTGTCTTGGGTTTTTCTGCCCTCTCATTGACTCTCACCCCTAGTGGTTATTTACAGTATATTCATCTCGATAGCTACATTTTTACCAAATTATGGCATATAATAACCTCATCCGGGCTTACTTACTGTAATCAATCAACGATCAATTGAGCACTTAATGTGTGCATAGCACTGTGCTAAGCACTTGGAAAAGTACAACAGAGATGGTAGACACATTCCTTGCCCACAATGAGCTAAGAATCTTCAGGGGAAGACAGGCATAAAAATAGACTGCAGAAAGGAAAAATAGTAGAGGATTAAGAATATTTACAGTAAGTACTGTGGGGCCGGGATCAGTGTCAATCAATCACTTAATCATATTTATTGAGCGTGTTAAGTGTGCATAGCACTGTCATAAACACTTGAGAGATTACAATAAAACAGATTTGGTAGACATGTCCACTGACTACAAAGGAGCTCACAGCCTAGAGGGGGAAACAGACATCAATCAATCTATCAGTGGTATTTATTGAGCGCTTACTGTGTGCAGAGCATTGTACTAACGATAAAACAGAGTTGGTAGTCACATTCCCTTACCACACCAAGCTTACAGTCCAAAGGGGGAGGCAGACATTAGTCTATCCATCAATGGTACTTATTGAATGATTACTGTATGGAGAGCACTGTACTAAGCACTTGGGAGAATACAATATAACAGACACCATTCCTGCCCACAAGGAGCTTGCAGTCTAGACAGGGAAACAGGCATTAATCATACTGAAGTTGGGAAAGTTGAGTGACACACATTCTGTAGCATAGAGTGTCTGATCAATGGATATGCATATCTGTCAGTGTAATTCAGTATGGAAAGCTTAGGATTCCTTGGATGTGTGCACCCGGTGATATTTTAGAGAAGCAGCTTGGCCTAGTGGACAGAGCATGGGCCTGGGAGAAAGAGGACCTGGGTTCTAATCCTGGCTCTGCCACTTACCAGCAGTTTGACCTTAGGCAACTCACTTAACATCTGTGCCTCAGTTTCCTCGATACCTGTTCTTTCTCCTACTTAGGTTGTGAGATCCATGAGGGACCTGCTTAACTTGTACCTAACCCAGGGCTTAGTTCAGTGATAGTGATAGGTAAGCGCTTAACAAATACCACAATTATTTTCATTATCTGATTTTGGTCCAGATATCTATTTTCCTTCAAATGGAAAGTTGTCTGTTTTAGCTGCTACCTTTCTCGCCCTTCTCAAGACCTCTAGAACAATTTGATTCAGGATGTTGGCCCTTCTCTGAACTCTGGTCTTTTCCCAGAATCCGCCTCTCCTCCCCCTTCCTGTCCTTGTTCCTCAGGGCATAGATGAGCGGTTTGAGGGTGGGGGTGATGACGGTGTAGATGAGGGTCAGAAACCTGTCCAAAGTCCCAGAGAAGGAGCTGTTGGGCCAGATGTAGACCACGATGATGGACCCATAAAAGAGAATGACCACGAGGAGGCGGGACCTGCAGGTTCCTAGGGCCTTCTTCCAGACCTGGGGTGACTTGATCCTCAACATGGCCCGGCGATGGACCCATTGAAGACCATGGTCAGGCTCAAGGGCTGGAGAATCAGTACCAAAGTGCCCACGAAGAGCTGGACCTCATTGGCCCGGTTGTCCACACATGCCAGCTTGTAGGCAGTTCACAGAGGAAGTGGGGAAGTTGCCCATGCCAACAGCGGGGCAGGAAGAAGATGATGGTAGCCTGAATCTCGGTGTCCCCAACCCCGCTCAGCCAGACTAAGCCCACCAGTACCAGGCAGACCTGCGGATCCATGACCTTGGTGGAGTGAAGGGGTCGGCAGATGGCGGTGTGATGGTCGAAGGCCATGGCAGTCAAGAGGACGCACCGTATCGACTCCAGGGCCAGGGTGACCTAGATCTGGACCACACAACCGACAAAGCTGATGGTCTTGGAGGGCCCCAGGAGGATCCACAGAAGCTGGGGGACGATGCTGGTGGTGAAGCAGAGGTCCACGAGGGAGAAGTGAGAGAGGAAGACGTACATGGGTTTATGGAGACGGAGATCCAGTCGGGTCACCAAAGTGATGGCAGTGTTGCCCACCAGGGTTAAGAGGCAGAAGATCAAAACAACCACGAAGAGGATCTTCTCTAACTGGGGTTGAGCAGAGAAACACACCAAGACAAAGTCCTCTCCATAAGTGTCATTCAGCATCATCCTTGTCCTTGTAGGGAAAGCGAGGGAGGCAGGGAGAGGGAAAAGATGAGAGAAAGAGGGAGAAGGGAAGGGAATGAGGAGGAGAGAAAAAATAAGAAAGTGAGGGAGAGAAAAAAGCGTAAGGAAGTCAGGGAGAGAGAGGATGATGGAAACTGGGAGTGGGAAAGAGAAAAATGAGGGAAAAATGAGATAGAGGACGTGAGGGAAAGAAGAAGAGAAAATGTGAGAGAGTGAGTGAAAGAGAATGCAAGGGAGCAAAAGGTTAGAGGAAAAGGAGTGAGTGAGAGAAAGTGTGAGGAGCGAAAAAGCAATAGAAAAAGTGAGGGAAAGAATGTGAGGGAGAGAAAAGGGAAGACAGAGAGAGCGAAAACGATCGTGAGGGGAAGAAAAAACGAGAGAGCAAGGAGAGAAGAAGAAAGAGGGAAGAAACCGAAGGAGTGGGCGAAAAGGGAGGAAGAATGAGAGTGAGAGGAAGAGAAAAATAAGAGAGAGAGTGAGAGGAAAAGCACAAAGGAGAGAAAAAGCCAGAAAGAGAGTGAGGGAAAGCAAGTTAGAGGGAGAAAAAGTATGAGAGAGCGTGAGAGAGAGAGAGAAAAGCACGAGGGAGTGAGAGAGAACATAAGGGAGAGGAAAAAGTGAGAGAGAAAGGGGAAAGAGTAAGAGGGAGAGAAAAAGCAGGACAGAGTGAGAGGGAGAAAACAACGTGAGAGAGCAAGAGAGAGAAAAACAAGAGCCGGAGAAAGCAAGGGAATAGAGGGGGATAGGAAAGAAAAATTGGGAGTGAGGGCAACAGTGAGATGGAGAAAAAAGTGCAAGAAAAAATGAGGGAGAGAAAAACTAGAGGGAGAAAGTGATAGAAAAATAGCAAGACGACAACAGAAAAAATGAGAGTGAGCATGAGGAAAAGAGAGGGAAGGAGAAAAACGTATGAAAGAGGGCAAGGGAGAGTTGTCATTCATCTTCGAAGAAGATTCCACATCGATTATAAGAATATAATAAGTGCTTAACAAATGCCATAATAATTATATACTGAGTGCTTAACAAACATCATAATAATAACAATGATATAATAATTGCTTAACAGATGCCATAATAATGATATAGTGAGTGTTAAACAAATGCCATAATAGTAATATAGTGAGTACTTAACAAATTCCATAATAATAATGTAGTGAATGAACAGTGCCCCAGTGCTTAGAACAGTGCCTAGTGGCATCATCATCATCATCATCAATCGTATTTATTGAGCGCTTACTATGTGCAGAGCACTGTACTAAGCGCTTGGGTAGTACAAATTGGCAACATATACAGACAGTCCCTACCCAACAGTGGGCTCACAGTCTAAAAGGGGGAGACAGAGAACAAAACCAAACATACTAACCAAATAAAATAAATAGAATAGATATGTACAAATAAAATAAATAAATAAATAGAGTAATAAATATGTACAAACATATATACATATATACAGGTGCTGTGGGGAAGGGAAGGAGGTAAGATGGGGGGATGGAGAGGGAGACGAGGGGGAGAGGAAGGAAGGGGCTCAGTCTGGAAAGGCCTCCTGGAGGAGGTGAGCTCTCAGCAGGGCCTTGAAGGGAGGAAGAGAGCTAGCTTCGCGGATGGGCAGAGGGAGGGCACACTGCAAGCACTTAACAAACACTTTTATTATTGTTATTATTATTAATATTATTGAATCACATAATGATAAGATAGTGAGGCTTAACAAATACCACAATAATAATAATATAGTAAGTGCTTAACAAATGCCATAATAATAATGTAGTTATGAATATAGTTAATTTAGTTAATTAATATAGTTAATTAATTAATTAATTAATTAATTGACTGAATAATTAGTTAGTTAGTTAATACAGTAAATATAGTTAATAATATAATTAATCCTAACTAATGCTGCAATAATAATATAGTGACTGCTTGCTAAATGCCATAATAATAATATAGTAAGTGTTTAACAAATGCCGTCGTAATGATGGCCCCGCTCGCCATCACACTGCGCTGCCTTGCTGCTCCCGGGGGGATCCTCTTCTCAGAGCGCCACCATAGACACCCGGGACTCCGTTCCCGAGAGGCCCGCCCGCCATCACACCTCGCGGCCTTGCTGCTCCCGGAAGGATCCTCTCCTCAGAGCGCCGCAATAGTCGCCGGGGACTCCGTTCCCGATAGGCCCTCCCGCCATTACACGGCGTGGCCCCCGCTGCTCCCGTAAGGATCCTCTCTTCAGAGCGCCCCCATAGACGCCCTCTGCTTCCACCCGCCCCACTTAAGCGACCTTCCTTAAAGTGCCCCCATCCACCCCTTCCCGGTTCGATCCTGACTGACTCTCCGCATCCCCCTCCGGGAAAAAGGCCCTTGTTAAAACCGAGTTACATTAACGACAACCTCATTGGCACCTACTCAGCCCTCCCATGCTAGTTCGCTGTTCACTCCTCTCCCCAGGTATCTCTGCTACCTGACCCCCTCAACAGGTCCACCCTACTCCAGTACATAATAGTTTGTATCTGCTCTCTGTGACATCATTATCTGCCTATTTTATTACTGCCATAGTATGTTAATCATTTAACTACTCCATGTGATGCCATCGCCTATTTATATCATTGCTACTGTTTTAATGCTTCTGCATCTCAATTGTTAACCTCCCACTGTACTGTCACTCGCCCTGCTGACCTCACCATGAACTTTCAATTCCCTTGCTCCCAACTGCCATTCCCATTCCTCACCTTCCCCTTCCCCTCTCCCACCCAGCTTTTTCCCTCCCTCTCCCCCACCAAGACCACAACCCCTCACCCCCTACCAAGGATCCCTCTATACCAGCGCCAGTCCTTCACTACTCCCTCCCAGCCCCCCACTCCACTTCTCCCCGCCCCCACCCCATCCCAGTTCTCCTTTGCCATCGCCACCCCTTTCCCACTCTCCACGCCTAGGCCCCCGCCAACTCATCCCAATCCAAAACCTCCCCACCCCTCACACCCTTCCCCCTCCCTCCCCTCCCTCGGCAGCTACTGCCAAGTGTGGCCTCTAGAAACCCCGCTGTGTTTTAAGTAAGATCTCTTTCATCCTAGACCTATTCCTTTCCAGCTCTCTACTCCTCCTCGCCCTAACTGAAACATGGTTGTCTCCGGACGACACGGTCTCTTCTGCTGCTCTCTCCGGTGGAGGCCTCTTCTTCTCCCACTCCCCCAAACTCACCGGAAAAAGAGGAGGTGTCGGTTTCCTTCTCGCCACCCAATGTCACTTTCGCACTATCCCTCCTCCCCCTTCCCTTTCATTCGCTTCCTCTGAAGCCCACATTATTCGCCTTTACCACCCCCTCCGGATTCTTGTAGCCGTCATCTACCGCCCCCCAGGCCCCACCTCCAATTTCTTTAACGATTTTGACCCCTTCCTCACCTTCCTTCTCTCCTTTTCCATGCCCACTCTGATCCTCGGAGATTTAACATCCACATGGATATCCATGATGACTCCTCTGCGGCCTGCCTTCCATCTCTCCTTGACGCTGCAAAGCTCTTGCTCCACCCCACCTCACCCACTCACCAAGTTGGTCATACCCTCGACCTCATCATCTCCTATCGCTGCACTGTGTCCACCATCACCAACTCTGAAATTTCTCTCTCTGATCATAATCTTCTCACCTGCCTCCTCACTCACACTCCTTTCCCCTGTAAATCCATATTACTCCCTAACAGAGATCTCCACTCTATTGACCCCATCCATCTTTCTGAGCTCCTCATACCCCAACTCGCCTCCCTCTCCTCTTTACCCAGTCTTCATGATCAGATTACTGCTGTCAACCCTACCCTTTCTACTCAGCTAGACTCACTCGCTTCCCTTCCCCTTCGCCGCTCTCGTACCACTAACCCACAGCCCTGGATCAGTGCCACTGTCCGCCTCCTTCGCTCTTATTCTCGAGCAGCCGAACGCGGCTGGCGAAAGTCTATACACCATGCCAACCTCGTTCACTTCAAGTTTATCAATCAATCAATCAATCAATCAATCGTATTTATTGAGCTCTTACTGTGTGCAGAACACTGTACTAAGCGCTTGGGAAGTACAAGTTGACAACATAAAGAGACAGTCCCTACCCAACACTGGGCTCTCAGTCGAAAAGGGGGAGACAGAAAACAAAACCAAACATACTAACAAAATAAAATAAATAGAATAGATATGTACAAGTAAAATAAATAAAAAAATAAATAGAGTAATAAATATGTACAAACATATATACATATATACAGGGGCTGTGGGGAAGGGAAGGAGGTAAGATGGGGGGATGGAGAGGCAGACGAGGGGGAGAGGAAGGAAGGCGCTCTGTCTGGGAACACCTCCTGGAGGAGGTGAGCTCTCAGTAGGGCCTTGAAGGGAGGAAGAGAGCTAGTTTGGCGGATGGGCAGAGGGAGGGCATTCCAGGCCCGGGGGATGACGTGGGCTGGGGGTCGATGGCGGGACAGGCGAGAACGAGGTACGGTGAAGAGATTAGCGGCAGAGGCGCGGAGGATGCGGCGTGGGCTGTAGAAGGAGAGAAGGGAGGTGAGGTAGGAGGGGGCGAGGTGATGGAGAGCCGAGGGTGAGGAGTTTCTGCCTGATGCGCAGATTGATTGGTAGCCACTGGAGATTTTTGAGGAGGGGAGTAATATGCCCAGAGCGTTTCTGGACAAAGAAAATCCGGGCAGCAGCATGAAGTATGGATTGAAGTGGGGAGAGACACGAGGATTGGAGATCAGAGAGAAGGCTGATGCAGTAGTCCAGACGGGATAGGATGAGAGCTTGAACGAGCAGGGTAGAGGTATGGATGGAGAGGAAAGGGCAGATCTTGGCAATGTTGCGGTGCTGAGACTGGCAGGTTTTGTTGACGGCTTGGATGTGAGGGGTGAATGAGAGTGCGGGGTCAATGATGACACCAAGGTTGCGGGCTTGTGAGACGGGTAAGATGGTAGTGCCGTCAACAGAGATGGGAAAGTCCGGGAGAGGGCAGGGTTTGGGAGGGAAGACAAGGAGTTCAGTCTTGGACATGTTGAGTTTTAGGTGGCGGGAAGACATCCAGATGGAGATGTCCTGAAGTCAGGAGGAGATGCGAGCCTGGAGACAGGGGGAGAGAACAGGGGCAGAGATGTAGATCTGGGTGTCATCAGCGTAGAGATGATAGTTGAAGCCGTGGGAGCGAATGAGGTCACCAAGTGAGTGCGTGTAGATCGAGAACAGAAGGGGACCAACAACTGAACCTTGGGGAACCCCCACAGTAAGTGGATGGGAGGGGGAGGAGGAGCCTGCAAAAGAGACTGAGAATGAACGACCGGAGAGATAAGAGGAGAACCAGGAGAGGACGGAGTCTGTGAAGCCAAGGTCAGATAGCGTGTTGAGGAGAAGGGGGTGGTCCACAGTGTCGAAGGCAGCTGAGAGGTCGAGGAGGATTAGGATGGAGTATGAGCCGTTGGATTTGGCAAGCAGCAAGTCATTGGTGACCTTTCAGAGGGCGGTTTCCGTGGAATGTAGGAGACGGAAGCCAGACTGGAGGGGGTCGAGGAGAGAGTTGGTGTTGAGGAATTCGAGGCAGCGCGTGTAGACAACTCTTTCAAGGAGTTTGGAAAGGAATGGTAGGAGGCATATGGGGCGATAACTAGAAGGTGAGCTGGGGTCAAAAGAGGTTTTTTTAGGATGGGAGAGACATGGGCATGTTTGAAGGCAAAGGGGAAGGAACCTCTGGAGAGTGAGCGGTTGAAGATGGAAGTTAAGGAGGGGAGAAGGGATGGAGCGACAGATTTCATGAGATGAGAGGGAATGGGATCAGAAGCACAGGTGGCCGGAGTCGCACTTGAGAGGAGAGAGGAGAGCTCCTCTGAAGATACTGCTGGGAAGGATGGGAGAGTAACAGAGAGTGTTGAGAGCCGGGGGGTTGGAGAAGCGGGGTAAATGGCTTTGGGGGAGTCGGACCTGGTGGATTTCATTTTGTTAATGAAGTAGGAGGCCAGATCGTTGAGGGTAAGGGAAGGAGGAGGGGGAGGAACCGGGGGCCTGAGAAGGGAGTTGAATGTACGGAAGAGCTGGCGGGGGTGATGGGCGTGGGTGTCAATGAGCGAGGAGAAATTGTTTTGTCTGGCAGAGGAGAGGGCTGAGGTAAGGCAGGAAAGGATAAACTTGAAGTGAACGAGTTTGGCATGTTGTTTAGACTTTCGCCAGCAGCTTTCGGCAGCTCGAGCATAAGAGCGAAGGAGGCGGACAGTGGCAGTGATCCAGGGCTGTGGGTTAGTGGTACGAGAGCTGCGAAGGGAAAGGGGAGGGACTGAGGCAGTCTGAGTAGAAAGGGTAGGGTTGAGAGCAGTGATCTGATCATCAAGACTGGGTAGAGAGGAGAGGGAGGCGAGGTGGGGTGTGAGGCGCTCAGAAAGATGGATGGAGTCAAGAGAGTGGAGATCTCTGTGAGGGAGTAATATGGATTTACAGAGGAAAGGAGTGTGAGTGAGGAGGCAGGTGAAAAGATTATGATCAGAGAGAGGGATTTCTGAGTTGGTGATGGTGGGCACAGTGCAGCGATAGGAGATGATGAGGTCGAGGGTATGACCAAGTTGGTGAGTGGGTGAGGTGGGGTGGAGCAAGAGGTTGGCAGCGTCGAGGAGAGATAGAAGGCGGGCGGCACAGGAGTCATCATGGATAACCATGTGGATGTTGAAGTGTCCTAGGATCAGAGTGGGCATGGAGAAGGAGAGAAGGAAGGTGAGGAAGGTATCAAAATCGTTAAAGAAGTTGGAGGTGGGGCCGGGAGAGCGGTAGATGACGGCTACAAGAATCTGGAGCGGGTGGTAGAGGCGAATAATGTGGGCTTCAAAGGAAGGAAAGGAAAGGGAAGGGGGAGGAGGGATAGTCCGAAAGCGACATTGGGGGGCGAGAAGGAAACCAACACCTCCTCCATTTCCGGTGAGTCTGGGAGAGTGGGAGAAGAACAGGCCTCCACTGGAGAGAGCAGCAGAAGAGACCGTGTCGTCCGGAGACAGCCATGTTTCAGTTAGGGCGAGGAGGAGTAGAGAGCTTGAAAGGAATAGGTCCAGGATGAAAGGGTCTTACTTAAAACGGAGCGGGGGTTCCAGAGGCCACACTTGACAGTATCTGTAGAGGGAGGGGAGGGAGGGGGAAGGGTGTAAGGGGTTGGGAGGGTTTGGATTGGGATGAGTTGGCAGGGGCCTGGGTGGGGAGAGTGGGAAGTTGGGTGGCAATGGGAAAGGGGAACTGGGATGGGTTGGGGGCGAGGAGGAGGGGAGTGAGGGGGCTGGGAGGAAGGAGCGGAGGACTGGCTCTGGTACAGAGAGATCCTTGGTAGGGGGTGAGGGGGAGTGATCTTGGTGGGGGAGAGGGAGGGGAAAAGCTGGGTGGGTGAGGGAAAGGGGAAGGTGAGGAATGGGAACGGCAGTTGGGAGCAAGGGAATTGAAAGTTCATGGTGAGGTCAGCAGGGCGAGTGACAGTACAGCGGGACGTTAACAATTGAGATGCGGAAGCAATAGAACAGTAGCAATGATACAAGAAGGCGATGGCATCACAGGGTGTAGTCAAACAATTAATATGCTATGGCAATAATAAAATTGGCGGATAATGATGTCACAGAGAGCAGATACAAACTATTATGCCCTGGAGTAAGGTGGACCTGTTAAGGAGGTCAGGTAGGCGAGATACCTGGGGAGAGGAGTGAACTGCCAACTAGCATGGGAGGGCTGAGTAGGTGCCAATGAGGTTGTCGTTAAGGTAGCTTGGTGCTAACAAGGGCCTTTGTTCCGGTGTGGGGAGAGGGGAGAGTCAGTCAGGACCGGAGCGGGAAGTGGGGGGATGGGGGGCACCTTAAGGAAGGTCGCTTATTTGGGGGGGGAGCAGGGGGCATCTATGGGGGCGCTCTGTGGAGGGGAGCCTTCCGGGAGCAGCGGGCGGGCGGGCGGGCCTCTCGGGAAAGGAGGCCCCGGCGTCTATGGCGGCGTTCTGAGGAGAGGATCCTTCCGGGAGCAGCAAGGCCGCGCGGTGTGATGGCGGGCGGGCCTCTCGGGAACGGAGTCCCGGGCGTCAATGGCAGCGCTCTGAGGAGTGGATCCTTCCGGGAGCAGCGGGGGCCACGCGGTGTGATGGCGGGCGGGCGGGCGGGCCTCTCGGGAACGGAGTCCCGGGCGTCTATGGCGGCGCTCTGAGGAGAGGAACATTCCGGAAGGAGCAAGGCCGCGAGGTGTGATGGCGGGCGTGCGGGCCTCTCGGGAACTGAGTCCCTGGCGTCTATAGCGGCGCTCTGAGGAGAGAAACCTTCCGGGAGCATCAAGGTCGCGCGGTGTGATGGCGGGCGGGCGGGTCTCTCGGGAACGGAGTCCCGGGAGTCTATCCTTTCCTGTCTTAAATCAGCCCTCTCCTCTGCCAGACAAAATTATTTCTCCTCCCTTATTGACACTCATGCCCATCATCCCCGTCAGCTCTTCTGTACATTCAGCTCCCTTCTAAGGCCCCCGGTTCCTCCCCCTCCTCCTTCCCTCATCCCCAACTATCGGGCCTCCTACTTCATTAACAAAATGAAATCCATCAGGTCCAACCTCCCCAAAGTCACTCCCCCCCTTCTCCAACCCCCCGGCTCTCAACACTCTCTGTTACTCTCCCATCCTTCTCAGCAGTATCCTCAAAGGAGCTCTCCTCCCTCCTCTCAAGTGCTACTTCGGCCACCTGTGCTTCTGACCCCATTCCCTCTCATCTCATGAAATCTCTCACTCCATCCCTTCTCCCCTCCTTAACTTCCATCTTCAACCGCTCACTCTCCAGAGGTTCCTTCCCCTTTGCCTTCAAACATGCCCATGTCTCTAACATCCTAGAAAAACCTTCTCCTGACCCCACCTCACCTTCTAGTTATCGCCCCATCTCCCTCCTACCATTCCTTTCCAAACTTCTTGAACGAGTTGTCTACACGCGCTGCCTCGAATTCCTCAACACCAACTCTCTCCTCGACGCCCTCCAGTCTGACTTCCGTCCCCTACATTCCACCGAAACAGCCCTCTCAAAGGTTACCAATGACCTCCTGATTGCCAAATCCAACGGCTCATACTCTATCCTCATCCTCCTCGACCTTTCAGCTGCCTTCGAAACTGTGAACCACCCCATTCTCCTCAACACGCTATCCAACCTTGGCTTCACAGACTCCGTCCTCTCCTGGTTCTCCTCTTATCTCTCCGGTCATTCATTCTCAGTCTCTATTGCAGGCTCCTCCTCCCCCTCCCATCCACTTACTGTGGGGGTTCCCCAAGGTTCAGTTGTTGGTCCCCTTCTGTTCTCGATCTACACTCTCTCCCTTGGTGGCCTCATTCGCTCCCACGGCTTCAACTACCATCTCTACGCTGATGACACCCAAATCTACATCTCTGCCCCTGCTCTCTCCCCCTCCCTCGAGGCTCGCATCTCCTCCTGCCTTCAGGACATCTCCATCTGGATGTCTGCCCGCCACCTAAAACTCAACATGTCCAACACTGAACTCCTTGCCTTCCCTCCCAAACCCTGCCCTCTCCATGACTTTCCCATCACTGTTGATGGCACTTCCATCCCTCCCGTCTCACAAACCCGCAACCTTGGTGTCAACCTCGACTCCGCTCTCTCATTCACCCCTCACATCCAAGCCGTCACCAAAACCTGCCGGTCTCAAATCTGCTACATTGCCAAGATCCGCCCTTTCCTCTCCATCCAAACTGTTACCCTGCTCGTTCAAGCTCTCATCCTATCCCGTCTGGACTACTGCATCAGCCTTCTCTCTGATCTCCCATCCTCGTGTCTCTCCCCACTTCAATCCATACTTCATGCAGCTGCCCGGATTATCTTTGTCCAGAAACGCTCTGGGCATGTTACTCCCCTCCTCAAAAAATCTCCAGTGGCTACCAATCAATCTGCGCATCAGGCAGAAACTCCTCACCCTAGGCTTCAAGGCTCTCCATCACCTCGCCCCCTCCTACCTCACCTCCCGTCTCTCCTTCTACAGCCCAGCCCGCACCCTCCGCTCCTCTGCCGCTAATCTCCTCACCGTACCTCGTTCTCGCCTGTCCCGCCATCTATCCCCAGCCCACGTCATCTCCCGGCCCTGGAATGCCCTCCCTCTGCCCATCCGCCAAGCTAACTCTCTTCCTCCCTTCAAGGCCCTGCTGAGAGCTCACCTTCTCCAGGAAGCCTTCCCAGACTGAGCCCCCTCCTTCCTCTCCCCCTCGTCTGCCTCTCCATCTCCCCCGTCTTACCTCCTTCCCTTCCCCACATCATCTGTATATATGTATATATGTTTGTACATATTTATTACTCTATTTATTTATTTTACTTGTACATATCTATTCTATTTATTTTATTTTGTTAGTATGTTTTATTTTGTTCTCTGTCTCCCCCTTTTAGACTGTGAGCCCACTGTTGGGTAGGGACTGTCTCTATATGTTGCCAACTTGACTTCCCAAGCGCTTTGTACAGTGCTCTGCACACAGTAAGCGCTCAATAAATACGATTGATTGATTGATTGATATAATGAGTGCCTAACAAATACCATAATAATAATATAGTAAGTACTGAAAAATGTCGTACTAATAATACAGTGAGTGCTTAACAAATGCCATAATAATAATCTAGGAAGTGCTTCACAAATACTGTAATAACAATATAGTGAGTGCTTAATAAATGCCCTAAGAAAATATTGAGTGCTTAACAAATACCGTAATAAGAATATAGTAAATGCCTAATAAATCCCATAGTACGTATATAGCTAATGCTTAATACTTACCATAATAAGAATATCGTAAGTGCTTAACAAATGCCATAATGATAATATAGTGGGTACTTAACAAATGCCATACTAATAACAATATGAGTGTCTAACAAATGCTATAATAATAGTGTAGTGTGTGTTTAATAAATGTCATAATAACAATATAGTGAGTGCTTAACAAATGCCATGAAAGGATGGTAAGCGCTTAACAAATGCAACAGCAATGCTGATAAAATTAATAATTATCATGAATTTAGGCAGTTAAATCTAGGTGGACCAATCTCTCCCGTGAGATTTGCTATTCTTCTGCTTCTAGAGGTTTAACATAATGGCCCACTGGGAATCCTAGCCTCTGTGAGCAGGCAGGATCCCCCGGGTATGGGAGAAGATGAGAGTTGTACATTTTTCAGAAGTTCATAAAACTGGCTCCTCTGTGCAGCAAATTGTTCTCAGCTGCCTTCGACACTGTGGACCACCCCCTTCTCCTAAACACGCCATCCAACCTTGGCTTCACTGACTCCGTCCTCTCCTGGTTCTTCTCTTATCTCTCTGGTCGTTCATCCTCAGTCTCTTTCGCAGGCTCCCTCACAGAGATCTCCGCTCTCTTGACCCCATCCATTTTTCTGAGCGCCTAACACCCCACCTCGCCTCCCTCCCCTCTCTGCCCAGTCTTGATGATCAGATTACTGCTCTCAACTCTACCCTTTCTACTCAGCTAGACTCACTCGCTCCCCTTTCCCTTCGCCGCTCTCGTACCACTTACCCACAGCCCTGGATCACTGCCACTGTCCGCCTCCTTCGCTCTTATGCTCGAGCTGCCGAACGCTGCTGGCGAAAGTCTAAACACCATGCCACCCTCGTTCACTTCAAGTTTATCCTTCCCTGCCTTAACTCAGCCCTCTCCTCTGCCAGACAAAACTATTTTTCTTCCCTTATTGACACCCATGACCATCATCCCCGCCAGCTCTTCCGTACATTCAACTCCCTTCTCAGGCCCCCGGTTTCTCCCCCTCCTGCTTCCCTCAAACCCAACGATCTGGCCTCCTACGTCATTAACAAAATGAAATCCATCAGGTCCGACCTCCCCAAAGTCACTCTCCCTGCTTCTCCAACCCCCCGGCTCTCAACACTCTCTGCTACTCTCCCTTCCTTCCCAGCAGTATCCTCAGAGGAGCTCTCCTCCCTCCTCTCAAGTGCTACTGAGGCCACCTGTGCTTCTGACTCCATTCCCTCTCATCTCATGAATCTCTCGCTCCATCCCTTCCCTCCTCCTTAACTTCGATCTTCAACCGCTCACTCTCCAGAGGTTCCTTCCCCTCTGCCTTCAAACATGCCCATGTCTCTCCCATCCTAAAAAAAAACCCTCTCTTGAACCCACCTTACCTTCGAGTTATCGCCCCATATGCCTCCTACCATTCCTTTCCAAACTCCTTGAACGAGTTTTCTACACGCGCTGCCTAGAATTCCTCAACACCAGCTTTCTCCTAGACCCCCTCCAGTCTGGCTTCCGTCCCCTACATTCCACCGAAACTGCCCTCTCAAAGGTCACCAATGACCTCCTGCTTGCCAAATCCAACGGCTCATACTCTATCATAATCCTCCCCGACCTCTCAGCTGCCTTCAACACTGTGGACCACCCCCTTCTCCTCAATACGGTATACAACCTTGGCTTCACAGTTTCCGTCCTCTCCTGGTTCTCCTCATCTCTCCGGTCGTTCATTCTCAATCTCTTTTGCAGGCTCCTCCTCCCCCTCCCATCCCCTTACTGTGGGGGTTCCCCAAGTTTCAGTGCTTGACCCCCTTCTGTTCTCGATCTACACTCACTCACTTGGTGACCTCATTCGCTCCCACGGCTTCAGCTATCGTCTCTACGCTGATGACACCCAGATCTACATCTCTGCCCCTGCTCTCTCCCCCTCTCTCCAGGCTCGCATCTCCTCCTGCCTTCAGGACATCTCCAGCTGGATGTCTGCCCGCCACCGAAAACTCAACATGTCCAAGACTGAACTCCTTGTCTTCCCTCCCAAACCCTGCCCTCTCCCGGACTTTCCCATCTCTGTTGACGGCACTACCATCCTTCCCGTCTCACAAGCCCGCAACTTTGGTGTCATCCTCGACTCCGCTCTCTCATTCACCCCTCACATCCAAGCTGTCACCAAAACCTGCCGGTCTCAGCTCCGCAACATTGCCAAGATCCGCCCTTTCCTCTCCATCCAAACCACTACCCTGCTCGTTCAAGTTCTAATCCTATCCCGTCTGGACTACTGTATCAGCCTTCTCTCTGTTCTCCCGTCCTCATGTCTCTCCCACTTCAATCCATACTTCATGCTGCTGCCCACATTGTCTTTGTCCAGAAGCGCTCTGAGCATGTTACTCCCCTCCTCAAAAATCTCCAGTGGCTACCAATCAATCTGCGCATCCGGCAGAAACTCCTCACCCTGGGCTTCAAGGCTGTCCATCACCTCGCCCCCTCCTACCTCACCTCCCTTCTCTCCTTCTACAGCCCAGACCACACCCTCCGTTCCTCTGCCACTAATCTCCTCACCGTGCCTCGTTCTCGCCAGTCCCGCCATCGCCCCCGGCCCACGTCATCCCTCTGGCCTGGATTGCCCTCCCTCTGCCCATCCGCCACGTTAGCTCTCTTCCTCCCTTCAAGGCCCTGCTGAGAACTCACCTCCTCCAGGAGGCCTTCCCAGACTGAGCCCCTTCCTTCCTCTCCCTCTCGTTCCCCTCTCCATCCCCCATCTTACCTTCTTCCCTTCCCCACAGCCCCTGTATATATGTATATATGTTTGTACATATTTATTACTCTATTTATTTATTTATTCATTTATTTCACTTGTACATATCTATTCCATTTATTTTATTTTGTTAGTATGTTTGGTTTTGTTCTCTGTCTCCCCCCTTTAGACTGTGAGCCCACTGTTGGGTAGGGACTGTCTCTATATGTTGCCAACTTGTACTTCCCAAGCGCTTAGTACAGTGCTCTGCACACAGTAAGCCCTCAATAAATACGATTGATTGATTGATTGATTGATTTGTAGAGGGAGGGCATTTGAGGACAGAGGTAGAAGATAATAATAATAATGATACTAGATACTAGAAGATACTAGAAGAGTATGATATAACAGAGTCGGTAGACACATTCCCTGTCCACAAAGAGCTGACCTTCTAGAGGGAGGAAGCAAAGCTTGCTCATTTTATTGACACTTTATTCCAGATTTGATTCTAAGAAGACCCGTGAGGAAGTTGAGCTGGATTTTCCTGATTTTAATAATTACGGTATAACAACTGAGGAAATCGAAATGCAGAGGAGCATAGTGGCTTGCCCAAGGTCAAGGCAAGCAACAGAACTGGAATTATGCTCTTTGTATTAGACCAAGCTCATGGTACTGTTCATAGGATAGGGGATGACTAGTCTGGGGAGAGATGTTCTGGTCTGAAGCAGGGACCGAGAACAGAGAGGCTTTTTTATGATGATGATGGTATGTTAAGTTCTTACTATGTTCCCAGCACTGTTCTAAACCCTGGGACAGATTCCAGGTAATCACGTTGTCCCACGTAGGGCTCACAGTCTTAATCCCCATTTTACAGATGAGGGAACTGAGGCACAGAGAAGTGAAGTGTCTTGCCCAAAGTCGCACAGTTTACAAGAAGTGGAGGCCGGATTAGAACCCATGACCTCTGACTCCCAAACCTGGGTTCTATCCTGTAAGCCACGCTGCTTGTATTTGCTAAGTGCTTACTATCATCATTACTATATTGTTTTTATGGTATAACCATTATTACTCGAATTACTGTTCTATTTTACTGCTCTACATTCTGTGCTGCTCTGCTGTTCTATTATTAATCTTCTAAGAAATGGAGTAGATTACAAGTTAATTAGGTTGTATACAGCCCCTGTCCGACATGGGGCTCACAGTCTAAATAAGGGAAAGGAGAGGAGAACTGAGGCACAGAGAAGTTAAGTGATCCATCCAAGGTCACACAGCAAGCAGTTGGCAGAGCCAAAATTACAACCCAGCTTCTCTGACTTCCAGGCCCATGCTCTTTCCACTAGGCCATGCTGTTTCTCCCAGGCTTGTTAGTGTGAGGGTCCTTGGAGGCTGCTGAGACCCTGCCCTGAGAAGTCTTAACCTGCCCTACATCCTGCCGTGGCCTGTGATATGGTGCTTTGTACCATATTTTTTATTTATATTAATATCTGTCTTCCCCTCTAGACTGTGAGCTCATTGTGGGCAGAGAACATGTCTGCTAATTCTGTTGTATCATACTCTCCCAAGCATTTAGTATATTGCTGTGCAAATACCCAATAAATACCACTGATAGATTAACTGATTGATTAATTATGAGAAGCAGTGTGGCTTAGTGGAAAGAGCTTGAGCTAGGGAGTCAGAGGTTGGGAGTTCTAATCCTGGTTCTGCCACTTATCAGCTGTGTGACTTTGGGTAAGTCACTTAACTTCTCTGTGCCTCAGTTATCTCATCTGTAAAATGGGGAGTAAGACTGTGTGCCCCACGAGGGACAACCTGAATACTTGTATCTCCCCCAGTGCTTAGAACAGTGCTTGACACATAGTAAGCACTTAACAAATATCATTATTATTATTATTATTATTATTATTATTATTGTACATGGTGGTGCTGAAAACTGGAGGAGCTTGGGTTCAGTTGTAGTTGCAGCTTTCTTCGTTTTAGAGAAAAATTAAAGTTGCTGGCAATTTTCTCAAGTATTTCCCTGCCAGCACAGCATTTCCCAATAGTCAATCCATCAATCAAACAATAGCACTGATTGAATGTCTTTCATTTGTAGACGCCATACCCTGGATAGAGGGGAACAGAGGAGAAAATGCAAAGGAGAAAAGAGTAGGATTTAATCCTCATTTTACAGTTGAGGTAACTGGGGCCCAGAGAAGTGAAAGTAACTTACCCAAGGTCACACAGCAGACACATGGCAGAACCGGGATTAAAGCCACACTGCTTGGATAATTTAATATTTTTACCTCCATCCATCCGACAGGACCCTATTTCCCCACAAGGAAGAAATGGCCAATCGCACACCGGTGACAGAATTCCTCCTGCTGGTTTTCACGGAGATCTGGGAGCTGCAGCTGATTCAGGCCATGCTGTTCCTCCTGGTCTACCTAGAGGCCCTGATAGGGAATCTCCTCATCGTCACTGTCACCGCTCTCGACTGGCACCTCCTCAGGAACCTGTCCATCTTTGACCTCTTCTACATCTCTGTTACCGTCCCCAAATCCATCCACGATGTCCTGACTGACCACAGAGAACTCTCTGTCTCAGGCTGCATATCTCAAGTCGTCTTAGTAATCACCCTTGGGGATGTTGAAGTTGCCCTGCTCACGGCAATATCCTACGAACACTACACTGCCATCTACCTCCCTCTGTACTATGAGGTCATCACGGACCGAGGGGCCTGTGGAAAGATGGCCGCCACCTCATAGCTCAGCGGGAGGCTGAATGAAGGCATCCACACCTCCGTGACCTTCTCTCTCTTCTTCTGGGGCACCAATAACATCCATCAGTTCTTCTGCGACATCCCTTCCCTCATCCGACTCTCCGGTTCCAGATGCTATAGTGATGAGAGTGCCATTTTGGGCCTCGATATGTTTCTGTGCCTAGGTTGTTTCATCTCCATCGATGTCTCATATGCATGCATCTTCCGGGCCGTGCCTAGGATGCCGACCACCGAGGGCCGGGCCAAAGCCTGCTCCACCTGCCTGCCCCACCGCGTTGTCATCACTGTTTTTTCCTCCACAGGCGTGTCTGGCTATCTCAAGCCACCCTCTTACTCTTCCTCGGTGCTCAACCTGCTGATGTCCGCATTCTCTGCCGTCGTGCCCCCAGCCCAGAACCCCCTCATCTACACCCTAGGAACCGGGACATGAAGGCCCGCCATGGGGAGGTCCTTAGGTGGAAATTTTTCACAAGGAATGGAATGCCTCTTTTCTGTTCAAAAGCGGAAGATCAACATTGACTCCATCCACTGTATTTACTGAGTGCTTACTGTATGCAGAGCACTGTACTAAGCATAGATCTATTGGAGGACAGAGATATGTCTCCCCCTTCTAGACTGTGAGCCCACTGTTGGTTAGGGACCGTCTCTATATGTTGCCAACTTGTACTTCCCAAGCGCTTAGTACAGGGCTCTGCACACAGTAAGCGCTCAATAAATACGATTGAATTGAATGAGTATGTGCAATCTGAAGATTTTGGCACTTAGATATTCATTTAATTGTATTTGTTGAGGGCTTACTTTTTTAATGATAATTGTTAAGCTATTAGTATGTGCTAGACTCTGGCTTAAGCATTAGGGTAAATACAAGCTACTCGGGCTGGACACAGTTCAGTGTCCCACATAGGGATCACAGTCTTAGTTCCCATTTGACAGATGAGGTAACTGAGGTATGGAGAAGATAAGTGGCTTGCCCAAAATCTCACAGCAGACAAACTGCAGAGCTGGAATTAGAAAACTTGTCTTCTGCCATATTTACTAAATGCTTACTGTGTTCCAAGCACTGTACTGAAAAATATACCCTCCTGCTAGATTAGGATAGATAGGCGTAGACTGTAATGTCCTCTACTAAGCGCTTAGTACACAATAAGCACTTAATAAATAAGTGCACACAATAAGCACACAATAAGCACTTAATAAATACCACTGATTGACTGACTCAAATAGAACAATTTGTGCCTCTATCTTGTCTATCTCACCAGCAACCCTCATCCATATCCTTCCTCTGGCCTAGAACAACTTCCCCCTTCATATCTGACAGACCACCACCCTCCCCACCTTCAAAGCCTTATTAAAATCCCATCTCCTCCAAGAGGCCTTCCCCAACTAAACTCTCTTTTCTCCTGCTCCCTCTCCCTTCTTTGTCATCTATGCGCTTGGATCTCTGACCTTTGGACATTTAATATTCCTTTACTCTGTTGAGCACTAGATTAAAACCCAGCCCACACACTTCACTCCTCTAATGCCAACCTTCTTATTGTACCTCAATCTTTTCTATCGTGCTAACGACCTCTTGCCCGTGTCCTGCCTCTGGCCTGGAACACCCTTCATCCTCAAATCCAACAGACAATGACCATCCCCACTTTCAAAGCCTTATTGAAGGGACATTTCCTCCAAGAGGCCTTCCATGACTAAACCCTTCCTTTCCTTTTCTCCCTCTCCCTTTAGCCTTGTTCTGATTTGTTCCCTTAGTTCACCTCTCCCTCAGCCCTACAACTCTTATGCCCATATCTGGAATGTATTTATATCAATGTCTGCCTCCTCCTCTAGGCTAAAAGTTCGTTGTGGGCAGTGACTGTGCATGTGATTCATAGGAGAAGCACATATCTCTGTCCTCCAATGGATCTATGCTTAGTAGAGTGCTCTGCATACAGTAAGCACTCAGTAAATACAGCGGAATAATTGGTGGATAGAGACAATGATGATCTTCCACTTTTGAACAGACTAGAGGCATTCTGCTGGGTTTCAGAACACAGGCCTGGGAGTCAGAAGGTAATGGGTTCTAATCCCAGCTTTGCCACTTGTCTGCTGGGTAACCTTGGACAAGTCCCTTATCTTCTCTCTGGCTCATTTACCTCATTTGTAAAATGGGGATTGAAACTGTGAGTCTCATGTGGGACAAGGGACTGTGTTCAACCCAATTTGCTTGTATCCACCACAGTGTCTGGAACAAAGTAAGCGCTTAACAAATATCATAATTATTACTATTACTATCTTGAACTCTTCCAAGCTCTGCATACTGTAAGCGGTCAATAAATACAATTGGCCGAATGACTAAATGCTTGAGAGAGTACAGTTGAAGAAACTGGGGTACGGAGAGGCTAATTAACTAGTCCAAGGTTATAGCGGGCAAGGAGCCAAACTAGGCTTCCCAATCCAGGGCCCTTTCCAGTAGACTGCCCCGCTGAGACTCTCATTTCCCACCCCGTAAGGTGCAGAGTCCAGAGGGTCTAATCAGAGCTGGTAACATCCCCCTCCTCCCCCATACCAACTCACTTCACGTCTATGGGGCTCCAGTGACTCCCCAAGGTAGTCAGCATGGGCACGTCCCTTCACTTCTCGGAGCCTCAGTTACCTCATCTTTAAATGGGGATTAAACTGTGACCCCCATGTGGGACATGGACTGTGTCCAACCTGATCAGTTTGTACCTACCCCAGCACTTAGTACAGTGACTGGCACATAGTGCACACTTAACAAAGACCCTAAAAAAAAGGACAGCACAGTCACTGTCGTAACTGTTTCCTTTTCATCACGCATCTCAGCCCCTGAGGAGTTTGGACCTGGGGGAGATCTGAGAGCTGATGTCACCCCTTCCCCTCCCCAGTTTCCACTGCAGCATCCTCTGGGTCCACATAGGTATGCATTATAGGCTCACCCCGGGGATGCCAACCACCTTGTCCCTGAAGGCTTCTGGGTAATAAAGCCCAAGGTTTCCCCCCGTGCCTTGAGGTCCCCAAGCAACCAGACACACGTATGGGTTGTCCTTCACTTATCACTGAGTGTTTACTAAGTTTGGGAGCGCACAATAAAACAGATTTCATAGAGACAATCAAAGCAATCAATGGTTTTTATTAAACGCATGTCATGTGCAGAGCACTGTACTAAGTGCTTGGAAGAGTCCAGTACAAGCAAGTTGGTAGACACATTCCCTGCCCACGAGAAGCTCAAAGTCTAGAGTGAGGAGACAGTCATTAAAATAAATTATGTCTGTGTATATAAGTGCTATGGAGCTGAACGTGTGGTGAAACAAATCCAAGTGCATAGGTGACACGGAATCGGGAGAGCAAGTCAGGAAAAGAAGGATTAATTGGGTAAGGCCTCTCGGAGGAGATGTGAATGTATTTATTAATGCTTTGAAGGTGGGGAGAGTGGTGGTCTGGTGTATATGGAGAGGGAGAGAGTTCCAGCCACCTGTTCAAAGGGAGGCCAGAGCCTTACAGAATTTACCCAGCAAACTGCACTCACCACCTATCATTGATCAATCGATTGATTTATGGAACTTTGAATGTGTGCAGAGCACTGTACTAGGCGTTTGGGAGAGTAATAATAATATTTACGGTATTTGTGAAGAACTTACTATGTGCCAAGTACTGTTCTACAATATAACAGAGTTGGCAGATGTGTTCCCAGCACATAGTGTGCTTATAGAGGGGGGAGACAGACATAAACATAAATAAATCAATTCTGGATGTAATTCATGAATTGTAACTTATTATATAATAAAATATAATACATTTGGATTTCCACCCTTTATTCGCCCTCCCTCAGCCCCAGAGCATTTATGTACATAGATGTAACTTGTTTGTTTATGGCAATGTCTATCTCTCCCTCTAGACTCTAACTAAACTCCTTGTGGGTAGGAAATGTGTCTACCAGCTCTATTACTCAGTGCTTAATATGGTGCTCTGCATACAATAAACACTCAATAAACATGATTGGTTGATTGATTGGAATGTACATATGTGCCGACTCAATCGTCCTTAAAAATAAATAATGATAATAAATTCTACCACTAGATTATAAGATCCTTTAGCGAATGAATCATGTCAACTTATTCTATTGGACTCTGCCAGGGCTTAGTACATTTCTCTGTACACAGTAAGTACCCCAATACCACTGACTGATCTTGGTAAGCTATGCTAAGTGGTTATTTCCTAGACCACTTCTCCCAGGCTGTAGGGGGGCAAGTGAGGATATCCAGACCCCCCTAATCCTAGAGTAATTGTATTCCTCTATCATGTCCTTGAAAATGTACCAGCCTTGGTTTTCAGCACTAGTATTGAATTAAAAATCCGGAACACATATCGGGAAACCAGACCATCCAGTCTGAGACACCACTCTAGAGCATCTGGTGATAAATACAGCAATTACATAGGTAAAACTTTTCCTTTTTTATCCTCATGATACACATATGCCACATCATGTTAGTTAACAGGTGTGATCTAGTGGACAAACAAAGACAGGGTGGTCAGTTAAGACATGTCAGTCAAGCGTGGCTTAGTGGAAAAATCATGGACTTGGGAGTCAGAGGACATGGGTTCTAATCCCGGCTCGGCCACTTGTCTGCTGTGAGACCTTAGTCAAGTCACTTAACTTCTCTGTGCCTCGGTTACCTCATCTGTAAAATGGGGATTAAAACTGTGAGCCCCCCGTGGGACACCCTGATTACCTTGTATCTACCCCAGCGCTTAGAACACCAGTCATCACATAGTAAGCACTTAAAATACCATTATTATTAGTAGTAGCAGTAGTATCACTGAGTCTTTACTAAGTTTGGGAGCGTAAAATACAACAGATTTCATAGAGACAATCAAAGCAATCAATGGTTTTTATTGAACGCATTCATGTGCAGAGCGCATGTCATGTGCAGAGTTCCAGGCTAGGGGGAGGTCTTGGTAAAGGGGTCGGCAGTGAGATATACGAGATCGGGGCGCAGTGAGTAAGTTGATGCTACAAGAGTGGAGTGGGAAGGTTGGCCTGTAATAATAATAATAACAATAATAATAATAGTATTTGTTAAGCGCTTACTATGTGCCAAGCTTTGTTCTAAGCCCTGAGGTAGACAGGTAATTGGGTTGTCCCACATGAAGCACACAATCCTAACCCGCATTTTACAGATGAGGGAACTGAGGCCCAAAGAAGTTAAGTGATTTGGCCAAAGTCACACAGCTGATAGGTGGGGGATCCGGGATTAGAACCCACGACCTCTGACTCCCAAGCCCAGGTGAGGCAATGTTAAGAATTGTCTACTACCTCAGAAGGCACTGTTACCTTCTGAGGTAAGAATAAGTAACTTGTTAGTGCCCACGAAGACCTGGATATTACTTGGAAAAGACTCCCACTTTACTTCTCATTTCCCACTGCTCTCTCATCCTAGCATGCTGGATAAAACCATCTTCCAAAAGGAAATGGCCAATCTCATGGAGGTTTCAGAATTTCACCTGCTGAGTTTCTCTGAGATCCAGGAGCTGCAGCTGGTCCAGGCCACGCTATTCCTCCTGGTCTACCTGGCGGCCTTGACGGGGAATCTCCTCATTTTCACTGTCACCGCTCTCGACCGGTGCCTCCATACCCCCATGTACTTCTTCCTCAGGCACCTCTCCATCCTCGACCTCTGCCTCATCTGCATCACTCCATCCCCAACTCCCTGACAGACCGTAGAGAAATCTCCTCCCTGGGTTTGTGCTTTCCAAGGGTTTACATTCATACTCTGTGCCTGTTCAGAGACTCCCCTGCTCACGGCGACGTCTTTCGACTGCTACACGGCCATCTGCCTCCCCCTGCACTACGGGGTCATCTTGGATGATGGGACCAGTGGGAGGATGGCGGCAGCCTCGTGGTTCTTTTGCTCACTGAGCGACATGATGCACACCATCGCCACCTTCTCCATCCCCGTCTGGAGGTCCAATGTCCTCCCCCAGTTCTTCTGTGACATCCCTCAGCTCATCAGTCTCACGGGGCCCACTGGAAATCTCCAGGAATTTGTGACAAAAGCCATCTGAGTCGGCCTCACCTTCGGTTACTTCCTCGCCATCATCGCATCTTCGGGACAGTGCTGGGGATGCCGGCCACCAAGGGCAGGGCCAAAGCCTTCTCCACATGCCTGCCTCACCTCACCATCGTCACCGTCTTCCTCTCGACTGGAGCCATTGCCTACCTCAAGCTCGTGTCATACTACCCCTCGACCCTGGACCTGCTGCTGTCCGTGTTCTACACCGTGGTGCCCCCCGTCTTGAACCCCCTCATCTACAGCCTGAGGAACCGGGACATGAAGTCCGCCCTGAGAAGAATGATAGCAGGGAAATGCCTCTAAAATGGCACAGTAAAACATCATTTTCCATGAGGTCATGGGGCCTCCTAGCCCGAATAATGCCGGATCCCACCCTCTCCCACTCCCGTCTTGGCATCGGTCCCACCGGAGTCCCAGGTGATGAGGGAGTCTCCTGTGAGGAAAGATGGCTGGCCTGGTTACTGAGACCTCAGGATCAAGGTCTTCCTTGCCTGAATTGATTACAATGCCAGGCCCTCTACAGACAGTGGTGGCTGTGGAGATAGATCATTTGTCTGTAGCATTTGTAAAGGGCTTATTACCAATCAGTTGTATTTATTGAGCACTTACTGTGGGCAAAGCACTGTACCAAGCACTTGGGAGAGTACAGTATAATCATAAGCACATATTCCCTGCCCACAAAAAGTTTACTGTCTAGAGGGGGAGGCTGAGATTACTGTAAATAAACAAATTACAGATATGAACATAAGTGCAGGAGGATGACAGCGGGGTGAATAAAGGGTGCAAATACAAGTGCAAGGGCTACGCAGAAAGGAGTAGAAGAGGAAATGGGGGCTTAATCTGAGAAGGGCTCCTGAGGAGAGGTGCTCTTAATAAATCTCTAAAGGTGGAGAGAGTGAGAGCTCAGAGGAGGGTCGTATAACTAGTCAGTTTGCCAGAGTCTAGTTCGTTATCAGAGGGTCTCTACATTATAAATTTATTGGGAGCTGTGACTATGTTTACTGTTGTATTCTACTCCCCTAAGCACTTACTTCAATACCTTGCATGTGCCAAACAAAGACAACTGAGTGAATTTGTGACCATGGACATTCTCGTGGGTGAGGGAGGTAACATTAGTGGGACAGACTGAGCCCTGCTGAACATCGGGGATAACATCACCTCTGGGACTCCTGAGTCTTCCAGTTAATGAGTCTCTCAGGCTGAGCCCGTGGTTGGTCCTCCCAGGGGTTTCCTCCCCTCGTCCTGCCCAGAACAGCAACTGCTGTCCCCAAGGATCCCGGAGCACTGGTTTTATGCCAGACTGTTTCCCGTCATGGCCACAAATCCTCGTGAGGAGGTGAGAAGAAGGAACTTAGCATCCCCAACCCCGGACCGCCCCAATGAGTCAAAGTCAATCGATCAGTCTAGCCATCGTAGTTATGGAGTACTTACTTGGTGCAGAGCACTGTACTGAGCACTTGGGAGGTCACAGTACAATTGAGTTGATAGACAGAATCCGTGCCCACATGGAGCTTACAACTGACTGTGTTCAGAGTGCTGCTCTAAGTGTTTGGGAGAGTCCAGTGCAACAGAGTGGGTAGACACAATGTCAGACCTAAAGAGGTTTACAGTCTAGTGTGAGAAACAGATATTAAAATGAATTAAAGACAGGGGAATAGCGATAAATAATGATGGCATTTATTAAGCGCTATGTGCAAAACACTGTTCTAAGCGCTGGGGAGGTTACATGGTAATCAGGTTGTCCCATGGGGTCTCACAGTCTTAATCCCCATTTTACACATGAGTTAACTGAGACAAAGAGAAGTTAAGTGAGTTGCCCAAAGTCACCCAGCTGACAATTAACAGAGCCGGGATTTGAACAAATGACCTCTGACTCCCAAGCCAGGGCTCTTTCCACTGAGCCACTCTGCCTTTTCAAAGCATCAGAAGTATCAGAGTATAAGAATACGTCCATGTGTGAGAAGCAACTAAAAAGTAGTGTTACCTAGGGGAAAGACCACAGGCCTGGAAGCCAGAGAACATAGACCTAATCCCAGCTCCACCACTTATTTGCTTTGTGACCTTGAGCAAGTCACTTCACTTCTCTCTGACTCAGTTACCTCTTCTGTAACATGGGGTTTAAGATTGTGACTCTCATGTGGAACATGGACTGTGTCCAACTTGATTAGCTTGTATCTACCCTAGCACTTGGAATAGTGCCTGGCACATAATAACCTCTTAACAAATACCATCCAAAAAAGGGTAGGTGGTGGAGCTGGGATTAGAACGCAGGTCCTCTGCCTCCCATGCCTGTGCGCTTTCCACTTAGGTTATGATGCTTCCCAATCACAGACCGAAATGGAAGATATAGAATACAAGTCCAGGTTGTAAGAAGGGGCAGACAAAAAGCCAGGAAGGCAGAGAAGATGGAACGGGAAGGCTAGGTGTGAGATGAGCGTCCAGATGTGGAACGTGGGTGGAAAACCAGTCGCTGTGGAAAAGATACTGAACGCCCGAAAAATAAAAGTCTCTGAGGTGGGACGCGTGGATTAATAATAATTATGGTATTTCTTATGTGCTTAATATGTGCCAAGCACTATTTAAGCCCTGGGGTAGATACAAGGTAATCAGGTTGTCCCACGTGGGGCTCACAGTCTTAAACCCCATTTTACAGATAAGGTCACTGAGGCCCAGAGAAGTTAAGTGGCCTGACCCAAGGTCACCCAGCAGATAAGTGGCGGAGCCGGGATTAGAACCTACGACCTCTGACTCCCATGCCCGGGCTCTTTTCCCTAAGCCACACTGCTAACCTCTAGTAGAAACCGGTCAGGACCGAGCTGTAAGGATCCCAAAAGGAAGTCAGAGGACAATGAAACAGAGGCTAGACTGACCTGGTAACTCGCTGCTGGCAGGGATTGAGCCTACCAACTCTGTTCTATTGTACTCTCTACAGCGCTTAGTACAGTGCTCTGCACACAGGAACCATTCAATATTGATCGATTATTCACCCCACCCTCAGTCCCAGAGAACTTATGAACCTTTCCATCACTTACCGATTGATATGAATGTCAGTTTCCCCTCTAGAATGTTAGTTCAGGGTGGACAGGAAATGAGTCTACCGACTTTGTCCTATTGTACTCTTCCAAATGCTTAGTACAGTGCTCTGCACACTGTATGTGCTTAATAAATATCAGTGATTGATTGCCTACTATGCTGCCTTTTAGGTTATAAATAACAGAATCAATTTTCTGCGCCTCCATGGGCAATCCAGAGATTCTCCATGAAAATGACCAACACCACAATGGTGACAAAATTCCTCCTGCTGGGATTCTTGGAGGTCCTGGAGCTGCAGCTGGTCCACGCTGCAGTGTTCTTCCTGGTCTACCGGGCGGCCCTGTCGGGGAATCTCCTTAACATCGCTGTCATTGCCTTCGACTGGCACCTCCATGCTCCCGTGTTCTTCTTCCTCAGGAACCTATCCGTTCACGAATTCTACCTCATCTACGTCCCCGTCCCCAAATCCATCCATAACTACCTGATCAATGGCACAACCTTCTCTTTATGGGGTTGTGTGGCTCAGGTTTTTTTGTGATTTCATTAGCTGCCTCGGAGCTGTCAGTCCTCATGGCATTGTCCACTGACTGCTATGCCGCCATTTCACGCCCCCTGCCCTAAGGTCATCATGTAACGAGGGGCCTGTTGGAAGATGGCGACTGCCTCATTTTTCAGCGAAGGCCTGTTTGGGGTGATGTACACAGCTGGGACATTGACTTTGAGCTTCTGTGGCTCTAACCTGATCCAGCAGTTTTTCTGTGACGTCCCTTCTTACTGAAGATCACCTGTTCAGAAAAGCACGTTGTTATCAATGTCAGCGTGGCCAATGCATTTGGTTTTGCTTTCATCTCCTTCATTTTCATCGTCTTCTCGAACGTGCACATCTTTTGGCCGTGCTGAGGATGCCGGCTGCCGAAGGCCAGGTCAACGCCTTCTCCACCTGCCTACCCCACCTCGCTGTCGTCACTTTATTTGTAGCCAAAGATGCCTTTGTCTATCTCAAACCTCTGTCTGACTCGCCCTCAGTCCAGAACCTGCTGGTAACCGTGTTCTACGCGGTGGTGTCCCCCACTTTGAACCCCCTCCTGTACAGCCTGAGGAACCGAGACATGAAAACCACCCTGAGGAGAATGATAGTGGGGCGATGTCTCTAAAATGGCGATAGAAACTGAGGTCAGAGGCCCTTCTAGCCTGGAGAATGCTGGGTATCCACCCCTTAGGGTCGGTCACATAAGAACTACTGGTGACCATGGAGTCTCCCACGGAGAAAGATGAACAGCCAGTTCATCTGGACCTCAAGATCCAGAACCACCATGCCCAAATGGATCATAATGCCAGCCGTCTACATGGAGTAGTGACCATGGAGATTGGCTAATTGTAACATTTGTAAAGCGATTATTATCAATCAGACCGAGTTGTAAGGATCCCAAAAGGAGATCAGCAGACAATGAAACAGAGACTAGACTGACCTGGTAACTCGCTGCTGGCAGGGATTGAGCTTACCAACTCTGTTCTATTGTACTCTCTCCAGCTCTTAGTACAGTGCTCTGCACACTGGAACCGCTCAATATTGATCGATTATTCACCCCACCCTCAGTCCCAGAGCACTTATGTACCTTAAGTACCTTATGTACTTATGTACTAAGCTCTTGGAAGAGGACAATATGACAGCGTTGGTAGACGGATTCCCTGCCCACCAGGACCTTACAGTCTAGCTTACGGATATGTATCTGAGTGCTGTGGACCTGGGGTGAATATTCACCAAGTGCTAAAGGGTACACATACAAGTGCAAAGGCCACCCAGGAGGGAGGGGAAGTTGTCTTAACAGAAAAGAGAAAACAGAAAATAATCAATCAATTTAGTGTTTACTGTGTAGAGAGTCCTGAACTGAATTCTTGGGGGAGCACAATATAGCAGAATCAGTACATATGTTCCCGTTATATGCCGGGTACTGTACTAAGCGCTGGGGAAGATACGAGAAAATCGGGTTGTATCTAGTCCTTGTCCCACACGGGGCTCACAGTCATAATCTCCATTGCATAGATGAAGTAACTGAGGCCCAGAGAATTGAAGTGACGTACCCAAGATCATACAGCAGGTACATGGCGGGGTAGGGATTAGAACCCAGGTCCTTCTCTGACTCCCAACCCCGTGATCTTTCCATTAGGCTCACCCAGTGCATTAACATTGACTGGGACCAGACCAAGATCAGTTCTTGATCAGGACTGAGATGGTGTGAAATTGAGGTGGCATTTAATAATCAGTTAGTTAATCGTATTAACTGAGTGCTTACTGTGTGCAGAGCAGAAGGGAGTGGGATAAGAGGAAAGGAGGAATGTAAGGGGAGATAGAATTGTAAGAGAAGACTAGGAAAGCCAATAGCCATGGCACCCAACTGGGCACTGGGGTGTTGGTGCTGTTAGACAAGGGGGCAGAGAAACTGTGATGTGGTCAACGGGGTCGCTCATGGATACTGGGGCCAGAGTAGGAGACAGAACAGACAGAAACCAGACTACCCAGTGCAAAACCAGATGCATGGCCAATCAACCACTTAGTAAAGTGCTCTGCACATGTAAGCACTGAATAAATCCGATTGAATGAGTGAATCAGTCAATCAATCTCATTTACTGAACACTTACGGTGTGGAGAGCACTGCACTGAGCCGTTGGGAGAGTATAATACAGCAGAGTTGGTAGACACGTTCCCTGGCCACAATGAGCTTACAATCTAGCGGGTGGGACAGACGTTACTATAAATAAATAATTTATGGATATGGACATAAGTGCTATGGAGCTGAGGGAGGGCTGAATAAATGGTGCAAATCCAAGTACAAGGGTGACATGGAAGGTAGTGGGAGAAGAGGAAATGAGGGCCTAGACAGGAAAGGTCTCTTGGAGGAGATTTGTATAAGACTGTGAAGGTGGGGAGAGTGAGAACTCAGAGGAGGATCACATAATTTGTCAGTTGGCCAGAGTTTCGTTCGTTATTGGAATTTCTCTACGTCATACATTCATTGTGAGTGGTGAATACATCTGTTTATTGTTGTGCTGTACACTCTTAAGAGCTTACTACAGTGCTTTACTCATAGCAAGCACTAAATGAAGACAATTGAATGAATTTGTGACCATGGACAATCTCGTGGGTGAGGGAGGTAACATTAGTGGTACAGTCTGAGCCTCGGGGATAACATCACCTCTGATATTCCTGAGTCTTCCAAGGTGACGAGTCTCTCTGGAGAGCCTGGGGCTGGTTCTCCCGGGGGAACCCCCTTCCCCCATCCAGCCCAGAACAGAGACTGCTGTCTCCGAGGAGCTCGGAGCACTGGTTTTATGTCACACTCTTTCCCATCATGGCCACAGACCCACATGAAGAGACGAGGAGGAGGAACTCAGCATCCCCAACTCCGGACCGCCCCGGTGAGTCAAAGTCAATCGATCAATCCATCCATCATAGTTATGGAGCACTTACTGGGTACAGAGCACAGTACTGAGCACTTGGGAGAGCACAATACAATTGAGTTCTTAGACAAGATCTGTGCCCATCCGCAGCTTACAATTGACTGTGTGCAGAGTGTTGTACTAAGTGCTTTGGTGAGTCCAATACAACAGAGTGATGATGATGATGATGATGGTACTTGGTAAGCTGTTACTATGTGACAACTCTTGTTCAAAGCACTGGGACAGATACAAAGTAATCAGATTGTCCCACGTGGGGCTCCCAGTATCAATCCCCATTTTACACATGAGGTTACTGAGGCACAGAGAAGGTAAGTGACTTGCCCAAAGTCACACAGCTGATAGGCAACGGAGCCGGGATTAGAACACACAAGGCCGGGCGCTTTCCATTAACTAGAGGGTAAATACAATGCCCACCCTCAAGAAGCTTAGAATCTAGTGTGAAAAAGAGACATTAAAATGAATTACAGATAGGGAAAGTAGGAGAATATGAGAATAAGTACGTGTGTGAGAAGCAGCGTGGCCTAATGTAAACATCACGGGCCTCAGAGCACTTAGGTCCTAATTCAAGCTCCACAGTTTATCAACTTCGTGACCTCGAGCAAGTCACTTCACTGCTCTCTGCCTCAGCTACCTCATCTGTAAAATGGGGATTAAGACTGTGACCCTCATGTGGAATATGGACTGTGTCCAACCTGATTAGCTTGTATCTACCCTAGCATTTAGTATAGTGCCTTGCACCTAGTAACCTCTTAACAAACACCACCCAAAAAAGGGTAGATGGTGGAGTTGGGATTAGAACCCAGGTCCCCTGACTCCCAGGATTTCCACTAGGCCACGCTGCTTGCCAATCCCAGACCAGGAAGGAAGATGTAGAATGCAAGGCCGGGTTGTAAAGAGGGGCAAGATAAAAAGCCATTAATGCAGAGAAGATGGAACTGGAAGGATGGGTGTGAGATGAAAGGCCAGGCGTGGGATGTGGGTGTAAAACCCGCCACCATGGAAATGATATTGACCGCCCAAAGAAAAGAGTTAGGAGTTTTAGGCCTTAGGAGGCGTGGACTGCAAACATCTAGTTGAAACCAGTCGAGACGAAGCTGGCAGGATCCCAAGAGAAGGACGAAGGACAACGAGTCTGAGACTGGACTAGTCTCGAAGCTCTCTGCAGACAGGGAACGTGTCTTCCAATTCTGTTCTACTGTACTCCCCCCAAGGCTTAGTACAGTGCTCTGTACCCAGTCAGTGCTCGGTAAATACCAATGATTGATCGATTGCCTACTGGACTGCCTTTTAGGCTATGAATAACAAAATCTATCTACCTATATTGATTTCTCTCAGTCATATTTAGTTGGGTTGAAGATGAGCCTACCTGCAGAGCACACTCAAAATAAGGATGGGAACTTATACTCATTTTCATAACATATACTTTTATTAATGTCTGTCTCCTGTAAACTCGCTGTGAGCAGGGAACGTTTCCACTAATTTTGTTCTATTGTACTCTCCCAAACGCTTAGTACAGTGCCCTGCACACAGAAAGTGCTCAAGAAACACTATTAATGTTGAAGAAATATTAGGCAATGTAGGTAAATCATTCATTTCTAGATTGTGAGCCTGGTGCGGACAGAGATTGTCTCTGTTGCTGAATTGTACTTTACAAGTGCTTAGTACAGTCCTTTGCATACAGTAAGTGCTCACGGCTTCAACTATCAACTCTACACTGATGACACCCAAATCTACATCTCCACCCAGTTCTCTCTCCCTCCCTCTAGGCTATCTCCT
Source organism: Tachyglossus aculeatus (assembly GCF_015852505.1). NCBI lineage: Eukaryota > Metazoa > Chordata > Mammalia > Monotremata > Tachyglossidae > Tachyglossus > Tachyglossus aculeatus. Next base: position 1,999,698 of record NW_024045093.1, read on the forward strand.
CCTGCCTTCAGGACATATCTATCTGCAATTCTTCCAGCCATCTAAAACTCAATATGTCCAGTGCTGAGCTCCTTATCTTCCCTCCCAAACCTTATCTTCTCCCTGCTTTCTTGTCACTCTAGACAGCACTATCACCCTTCCCGTCTTACAAGCCCGTAACCTTGGTGTCATCTTTGACTCTCCTCTCTCATTCACGACACACATTGAATCCTTCAGCAAAACCTGCCGTTCTCACCTCCACAACATCACCAAGATCCGCCCTTTCCTCTCCATCCAAACCTCTACCTTATTGGTTCAATCTCTCATCCTATCCCGACTGGATTACTGCATCGGCCTCCTTTCTGATCTCTCATCCTCCTGTCTCTCCCCGCTTCAGTCTATACTTCATTCTGCTGCCCGGATTATCTTTGTACAGAAACGCTCTGGGCATGTTACTCCCCTCCTCAAAAATCTCCACTTGTTGTCTGTCAACCTTCGAATCAAGCAAAAACTCCTCACTCTCGTCTTCAAGGCTCTCCATCACCGCGGCCCTCTTTCTCTCCCTCTACAGGTCAGCCCACACACTCCACTCCTCTGCTGCTAACCTCCTCATTGTGCCTCGTTCTTTCCTGTCCTGTCGTCGACCCCTGGCCCACGTCCTTCCACTGGCCTGGAATGTCCTCCCCCAACACATCCACCAAACTAGCTCTCTTCCTCCATTCAAAGCCCTACTGAGAACTCACCTCCTCCAGGAAGCCTTCCAAGACTGAGCCCCCCTTTTCCTCTCCTCGTCCTCATCCCCTCCCCATCGCCCCTCCCTCCCTCTGTCCTACACCCTTCCCATCCCCACAGCACTGGTATATATCTGTACATATTTACTACTCTATTCATTTTATTTGTACAAATTTACTACTCTTTTATTAATGATTTGTTTATAGCTATAATTCTATTTATTCTGATGGTACTGACACCTGACTACTTGTTTTGCTTTGTTGTCTGTCTCCCCCTTCTAGACTGTGAGCTCGTTGTTGGGTAGGGGCCATCTTTATATGTTGCCGATTTGTACTTCCTAAGCTCTTAGTACAGTGCTCTGCACACAGTAAGTGCTCAATAAATACGATTGAATGAATGAATGAATACAATTGAATGATAATATCAGGATTCCATTATGACACACATCAAAAAGATGCTTGCAGAAATGATAAATTAATGAACGGTATTTATTTGAACATTTACCGCAATTGGGAGAGTATAGTAGAACAGAGTTGGTAGACGATACAAAAATATCTTTGTAAAGTGTGTCCGTGTGTGTGTGTGTCCGTGTGTCCGTGTCCGTGTGTCCGTGTGTCCGTGTGTGTGTGTGTGTGTGTGTGTGTGTGTGTATGTATGTGAGAGAGAGACAGGGGTGGGTGTGGGGGGTGTTAGGACCCCAGACCCTTTTTCAATGCTCTAAAACCATTGCTTTGCCATCCTGGGTCTCTGTGAAAGTGAAAAGGCAGATGTAGAAGCCAAAACGGAAGGAGCCTGTTAGTTGAAAGTAAAAATGGAGATTTTCAGATTACTTCCTGTAAATGTGCTCCCTCTGTGCCTTCAAGGAAAATCCACAGATAATCCATGAAAATGGGAAACACCACCAAAGTGAGAGAATGTCTCCTGCTGGGATTCTCGGAGGTCCGGGAGCTGCAGCTGGTCCATGCCACTCTGTTCCTTCTGGTCTACCTGACTGCTCTGATTGGGAATCTCCTCATCATCACCATCACCGCCCTCGACCGGCGCCTCCACCCACCCATGTACTTCTTCCTTAGGAACCTACCCATCCTCGACCTCTGCCTCATCTCTGGCATCGTCCCCAAATCCATCCATAATTCCCTGACCGACCGCAGAGAAATCTCTGTCCCGTATTCCATCTCTCAAGTCTTCTTAGTAGTCACCCCTGGATTTGTCGAAGTGGCCCTGCTCACGGTGATGTCCTACGACCACTACGCTGCCATCTGCCGCCCCCTGCATTACGAGGTCATCATGGACCAAAGGGCCTGTGGGAAAATGGCCGCTGCCTCATGGCTAGGCGGTGGCCTGTTAGGGGTGATGTACATATTCGGGACATTAACCCTGAGCTTCTGTGGCTCTAACTTGATCCAGCAGTTTTTCTGTGAAATCCCTTCCTTACTGAGGATCTCCTGTTCCAAAACGCATATTGTGATCGATGTCACTGTGGCCACTGCATTTACCTTTAGTTTCATATTCTTCATTTTCATTATCATCTCATAGGTGCACATCTTCCGGGCCGTGCTGAGGATGCCGGCCACCGAGGGCTGGGCCAAAACCTTCTTCACTTGCGTTCCTCACCTCATCGTTGTCACCGTCTTCTTCTCGACTGGCGCCATTGCCTACTTCAAATCCGTGTCATATTCCCCCTCGACCCTGGACCTGCTGGTCTCCGCGTTATACACTGTGGTGCCCTCCTCTCTGAACCCCCTCATCTACAGCCTGAGGAACGGAGACATGAAGACGGCCCCGGGGAGGGTCCTGAGGGGGCACCCATTCCTCCAGAATAAAGATCCCCTCTTTTTGACCTGACCTTTGCCCCTAGAATATTTCCAAATCCCCTGGTAATGAACTGCACTGTATTTGGTGTTGTTGTTTCTCCTTCCCTGGTGATCAATCAGTGGTATTTATTGGGTGTTTACCCTCTGCAACCAACTAAGCATTTGGGAGAGTCCAACACAACAGAATTGGCAGACATTCCTCTCCCACAAGGATCTTAAAGTCTTGAACACTCTTCCCTACCCTATCTCCCTTCCCTTGACTTCCCAGATTCCAAATCTGTCCCCAGCTAAATTGCTATCTATCCAGAATCATAAGACGTTCCGTTTTCAACAGATCCATTTCATGTCCACTAAAGAACACTCTCCCCACCTTCACAGCCTTATTACAGGCAAATCTTCTCCAAGAGGTCTTCCCTGACCAAGCCCTCATTTCCTCTTCTTCCACTCCCTTCCGCTTCACCCTTGCACTTGGATTTGCTCTCTTTATTCACCCCTTTCTCAGCCCCACAACACTTATGTGCATAACCGTAATTTATTTATTTATATTCATTTCTGTCTCCCCAGTAGTCTGTAAACTCACTGTGGGCAGGAAACGTGTCTACCGACTCTGTTATAGTATACTATCCCAGGCGCTGAATATAGCATTCTGCCCATGGTAAGCACTCAATTAATACCACTGATTGATTGGTTAATATGGTCCCAGATGACTTTCCATGCAATATTTTAGCATTAAGTGGCTAACTTCCTTCTCCCTAGAATCCAGGTGCTCTCCCAGAATTGATTCCCAATGCTTGGGAATAGTATGATGTAGTATTTGGGTGGTTCGGGTATGAAGGTTTCCCTGCCTCCACCCACCCTATATATTCACCGTCCTTTCTGGGTTGCTTGGACCCTTAGGTCATTACCCCTAAGGACATGGATACTTACCACGCCCCTGCCCCACAGAACTTACGTCCAAATCCTTACACTCAGTTCCTTCCCTCGGGAATTCACTTGAATGTCTGCCTCCCCGATAAGATTGCAAGCCCCTTGAGATAAGGATACTGTTTAACAAGCCTAGTGTTTTCTCCAAAGGCTTAGAACAGTGCTCTGGTAGAGCTCACCAAATGGGGAAGAAGAATAGCCTAGCAGAAAGACCCCAAGCCGGGGAATCAGAGGACCTGGGTTCTAATCCCCTTTCCACCACTTGTCTGCTCTGTGACTGTGACCTTGGTCAAGTCACTTCTCTGTGGTTCAGTTTCCTTATCTGTAAAATGAGGATGAAGGCTGTGAACCCCATGTGAAATGGAAGCTGTGTCCAACCTGATTAGCTTGTATCTACCCCCAGTGCTTATACAGATCTTGGCACATTGCAAGTGCTTAACAAACGGCACAGTTATTATTATTACTATCTTCAATGAACAAGAGAGCAGAAGCACAGAAAAACAGAGAGAGGAAAGACTTAGATAAGGGGGGATCCCAGATCATACAGAAGGAATCATAAAGAGACTACTGATCACAAAATTGATTCCAGATGACAGAAAAGTAGCCTCTGAGAAGACATCTTAGAATCTATGAGGATATGGTACTGGTAAGAAGAAATTATACCAGCCTCCTTCACTTGATGCCATCCATCATCAATCATCACTATCAATCGTGTTTATTGAGCACTTACCGTGTACAGAGCACTGGACTAAGTGCTCAGAGAGTACAGTGTAACAGAGAAGCAGCATTGCATAGTGGATAGAGCATTGGCTTGGGGTCATGGGTTCTCATCCTGGCTCTGTCATCTGTCTGCTGGGTAACCTTTTGCAAGTCCCTTCAGTTCTCTATGCCTCAGTTTCCTCCTCTGTAAAGTGGGGATCGAAAATGTGAGTCCCACTGGGACAGGGACTGTGTGCAACCTAATTTGCTTGTAACCACCCCAGCATTTACTACAGCTCTTGGAACATAGTAACTGCTTAACAAATACTATTATTATTATTATTATTTTCATTGCAGTATAACAGAGTTGGTAGACACCTTCCCTACCCACAAGAAGTGAAAAGGCTAGAGAGGGAGACAGGCATTAATCTAATTAAATAACATGATACACAATTCATAATTTATAAATATGAAGTGTTGTGAGGTTGAGAGTATCTTGATTATCCTCGTGGTGAAGCCAGGATGATTCATTCATTCAATCATATTTGACAGCACAGTAGATTCTGGGGGCTTTCAGTCACGAGGTTCCCTCAGAAGAAAAGAGGAATACTGCTTTCTCCAAAGGGAACAGAGAGGTCACGTGGGAAGGATTATAAACTGCCACTCGAGAGGAGCGCAGAATGTGAAAAACACCATCTTTTGGGAACTCCTCAACAAGAGAGTGATGTCTCCTCCCAAATACAACCATAGGCCAGTAAGTGGTATTTATTGAGTGCTTACTGTATGCAGGGCACTGGACTAAGCGCTCGGGAGAGTACAATATAACAGAGTTGGGGGATATGTTCCCTGGCCATAATGAGCACACAGTCCAGAGGGAGAGACAGACTTTAATCAATCAATCAGTGGTATTTACTGAACGGTTCCTTTATTCAGAGCTCTGTATTAAGCACTCAGGAGAGTGCAATATAACAGAGTTGGGAAACAAGTTCCCCTACCACTACGAGCTTGAGCAAAAAGGGGAGGTTTTAAGTCTGGGAGAAATGTGATGAGAAATCTCCTGTTTCCATCCATTGGTAAGTGCCAACGTGCATCAGGAAATCCATTTCAGTGATCTTCAGCTGTTTCATTGTCTATGTGAGTTCCTGTCTCATCCTTGTATTCCTCTAACTTAATAAGCGCTTACTATATTCCAAGCACAGGGCTAGGCTCTGGAGTAGATACAAGATTGGACAAAGTACATGTCCCACAAGGGGCTCACAGTCTAAATTGGAGGGAGAACAGATATTTTTATAGGTACTAAGTACTTAGTGAGTGTCTTGTAATAATAATAAAAATAATAATGATTATGGTATTGGTTATGTGCTTACTATGTTCCAGGCACTGTACTAAGGGCTGAAACTGCTCTAAGTGATGAACTTGATACAAGATTGGACATAGCCCATATCCCACATGGAGCTCACACTCTAAGTAGAATGGAGAACCATTTTTTTCTTTATTGATACTTGTTAAGCACTTAGTATGTACCTAGTATTGTTCTAAGTGTTGGGAGAGATACAAGATAATAACAGTAATAACAATAATAATAATGGCATTTGTTAAGCGTTTACTATATGTCAATCTCTGTTCTAAGCACTGAGGTAGATACAAGGAAATCATATTGTCCCACATGGGGCTTATAGTCTTAGTCTTAATCCCCATTTTACAGGTGAGATAACTGAGGCACAAATTTAAGTGGCTTGCCCAAGGTCACACAGCGGACGAGTGGCAGAGGTCAGGTTAGAACACACTCCCAAGCCCATGCTCTTTCCACTAAGCCATGCTGCTTTTCTAATAATCAGGTTGGGCATAAACTCTCTCCCAAATGGAGCTCGCAGTTTACATAGCAGGTAGAAAAGGTCATTAATCTCTATTTACAAATAAAGGAACTGAGGCCAGGGAAGTTCATTCATTCATTCAATCGTATTTATTGAGCACTTACTGTGTTCAGAGCACTGTACTAAGCGCTTGGAAAGTACAAGTCGGCAACACATAGAGACGATCCCTACCCAACAACAGGCTCACCGTCTAGAAGGGGGAGACAGACAACAAAACAAAACAAGTTATGTAACTGTCCCAAGGTCCCAAGGTCTCACAGCAGGTCACATGGCAAGGTAGTGGCAGATCTATAATTAAAACTTTGTCTCTTGATCTAGGTATCTCCCTGAATTTTGTTTGTTCTTTGTGCTTCAGTCTCCCTATCTTTGTTTCTCTTCATCTGCCTGTCTTTAAGTCACCCTGCCACTTCGTGTTTACCTTTAATCAATCAATCGTATTTATTGAGCGCTTGCTGTTTGCAGAGCACTGTACTAAGCGCTTGGGAAGTACAAGTTGGCAACATATACCTTTGTGTTTATTTGGGAGAGGAGAGTGGTAAACTGTCAGATATGAAGGGAGAGGGCATTCCAAAGGCAGATAGGCTAGTGTGACTAGATAAATAAGACGAGTTGCAGTATCTCAATCCTCACTAACATTTAGGAACAGGGACCATTCCCGAGGGAATAAATACGTTTGAATGCTTGCATTCATTCCAGGCTAGAGGAAGAATAAAAAGGCATCTGAGAGGTCCTATGCAACCTAACAATTTCACTTTTCCTGTGTTTTTCTCAGAGTGATACGCAGTTGTATTCTTGGTACCCTCAGGCAATCCACATGGTCAATCACACAGTTGTGATGGCATTCCTCCTGCTGGGTTTCTCGGAGGTCCGAGTGCTGCAGCTGGTCCATGCCACACTGTTCCTCCTGGTCTATCTGGAGGCCCTGACAGGAAATCTCCTCATCATCGCCATCACCGTTCTCGACTGGCGCCTCCATACCCCCATGTACTTCTTCCTCAGGAACCTGTCCATCCTCGACCTCTGCTACATCTCCATCACCATCCCCAAGTCCACCCACAACTACCTGATCAACAACAGATCCATCTATTTCAGAGGCTCTGTGGCCCAGGTCTTTTTGGTGGTTCTGTTTAATGCTTCAGAGCTGTTCATCCTTACGATGATGTCCTACGATCGCTATGCCGTCATCTGCCACCCCCTGCACTATGATGTCATCATGGACCGAGGGTCCTGTGGAAAGATGACCTTCATCTCCTGGCTCAGCGGGTGGGCTGGACGATGTACTCAGCTGGGACGTTCATATTAAGCTTCTGTGAGTCCAAAGTGATCCTGAAGTTCTTCTATGATGTACCATCCTTACTGAAGATCTCCTGTTCAGAAATGCACACTGTTGTTGATGTCAGCGTGGCTATGGGTATCGGCTTTGGTTTCGTCTCCTTCATCTCCATCCTTGTCTCCTACATTGTCAACCGGAAGGTTCGCCTACTTCAAATCTGTATCAGACTCCCCCTCGATGCTGGACCTGCTGATGCCATTGTTCTACACTGTGGTCCCCCACCCTGAGCCCCCTCATCTACAGCCTGAGGAACAGGGACATGAAGGTCGTCTTGAGGAAAGTTTGTGGCTGAAACCCATTTCTCTTATCTACTCTCCCCTCTGCGTCGACTTTGAAATTGGCTGTGTACTCCTTAAGCACTTTATTACTCACCCCGGCCACAGGACACTCGTATGAATAGTCTCATGCTCTACTATTTCCCCTAACCCTTATCTACTTTAATGCCTGTCTCCTCCTCTAGACTGTAAGCTTCTTGAGGGCAAGTATCATGTGTACCAAGTTCTTTGCGTTGTACTCTCTCAAGTGCTTAGTACAGTGGTCTGAAAACAGTAAGTGCTCAATAAAAATCTATTGTTTATTTGAATGATGGCCGTCCCAATCCGCAACATGGGGACAGGAAGCCACAAAGCTAAGAGGGGACAATGGGAGAGACAAAGAAGACAGAGAAGGACGATGGGCAGGGAGAAATTGGGAAGACCCTGGAAACCTTGGCTGGAGTGGTTAGAGGATGGTGAGGGGCTGCTGTGGGACTGGTGGTGGTCCCACAAAGACAGGACATCCAGGACCAAGGGGGTAGGGGTGTAGAGGAGGAGGATTACCCAGGAATCATTGCTACAGGTAAAAATGAAGTTAAGTAATTTGCCCAAGGTCACACAGCAGACAAGTGGCAGAGCCAGGATTAGAACCCAGGTCTTCTCACTCCCAGGCCAGTGTTCTTCCCACAAGACCACAGTGTTTCTTTTTGCCTCTTTCTCTGTCTCTCTAACTATATATCCCTTTCTTTCCCCCATCCCATTCTGTTTGTTTTCTTTCCTCTGTCTCTCTCTACCTCTTTCTCCTTCTCCTATTCTACCTCTTTTCTATCTTTCCACCTCTCTCTGTATTCACCCTTCTGGTGACTATCAACATATTGTAGCGTTTCTGCCTTTGGATCTGTCTCAAACTTCACTCTTCTCTATTTTTCTGTCTTAATGCCTCTACCCTTCTCATTTTTTCTGGGTTTCTATAGGTTTCAATTTATATTTATTTGACTTTCTTTTCTTGTTTCAGGCCTTTTGTGTCTATCTCTCTGCAGGTCCTTAACCGTAGTAGCAGTGGAGTAGTAGTAGTAGCAGCAACAGCAGCAGCAGTAGTAGTAGTAACAGTCATAGTAGTAATAGTGTTAGTAGTTATACTGACATCTGCCTTCCTTCTAGAATGTAAGCTGATTATGGGCAGGGACATATCTACTAAGTTTCTTGTAGTGTACTTTCCCAAGCACTAAGAATAGTGCTCTGTACATAATAACCACTGATTGATTGATTGATAATAGTAGTAGTAATAATTATAATTATGGTATTTGTAAAGTGCTTACTATGTGCCAAGCACTATTCTAAGCACTGGGGTAGATACAGGGTAATCACGTTGTCCCATTTGGAGCTCGAAATTTTAATCCCCATTTTACAGATGAGGTAACTGAGGCACAGGGAAGTTAAGTGTCTTCCCCAAGGTCCAAGTCCGTGCTTTTTTCACTCTTCTACTAAGCCAAACTGCTTAACACTGCTACTTCTCCCTATAGTACTACTGCATAGCAATAGTGATAGTAGTAATATAATACTCATTATGGGCAGGCATCATGTCTGTTAATTCTGTTGTAATCTCTCAGGCACTTAGAACAGCACTCTGTACATGGTAAACACTCTATGAATATCACTGATTGATTTATTCATTGATAGTAATGATAATATAGTAATAGCAGTAGAGGTAGTAGTACTACTACTAAAAGAAGTAGTGTAGCAATATTACTACACTAGACTGTGTACTAATTAGTACTTCTAGACTGTGAGCCTGTTGTTGGGTCTCTATCTGCTGCTGAATTGTACTTTCTAAGCACTTAGTATAGTGCTCTGCACACAGTAAGCGCTCAATAAATATGATTGAATGAATGAATTAGTAATATGTTCCATGTCCACAAGGAAATTTCGGTCAATCATATTTCTTGAGCGCTTACTCTTTGCAGAGCACTTTCCTAAGGACTTGGGAGAGTGCAATACAACAATAAACGGACACATTCTCTGCCCACAATGAGTTGCAGTCTAGGCAGGGAGGCAAACGTAAGAAATTATTTACAACAGAAGTGATCAAAATAAATCAATCAAACAGACATGTACATTTAAATGTGAAGGAGAGTATCAATCGCTCCTAAATAATAGAATTGGCCGAAGGAATGATATGGCTCAAGGTGCTGGGAAATTAATCCGGGAAAGCTTGATGGAAGAGGAAGGATTTTGGGAGAAATTTGAATGTAATAATAATAATAGCAGTACTTTTTAAGCACTATGTGCCAAATACTGTTCTAAACACTGATGTAGATAACAGTTAATTAGGGTTGGACACAGTCCCCGTCCCACATGGGGCTCACTCTTTTAATCCCCATTTTATAAAATCCCCATTTTACAATTTTACAATTTACATCAAATTGTCAATGACATAACTGAGGAGCAGAAGTAAAGTGGGTTGCTGAAGGTCATTCATTCATTCAATCGTATTCATTGAGCGCTTACTGCGTGCAGAGTACTGTATTAAACGGTTGGGAAGTACATGTTGGCAACATATAGAGACGGTCCCTACCCAACAACGGGCTCACAGTCTAGAAGAGGGAGATAGACACAAAACAAAACAAAACAGGACAGGTGTCAAGTCATCAGAATAAATAGAAGTAAAGCTAGATGCACATCATTAACAAGATAAATAGAATATTAAATATGTACAAGTAAAATAAAAAGAGTAATGAATCAGTGCAAACATATATACAGGTGCTGTGGGGAGGGGAAGGAGGTAGGGCGGGGGGATGGGGAGTGGGAGAAGGAATAGGGGGCTCAGTCTGGGAAGGCCTCCTGAGGAGATGAACTCTCAGTAGGGCTTTGAAGGGAGGAAGAGAGTTAGCTTGGTGGATGTGCAGAGGGAAGGCATTCCAAGCCAGGGGGAGGACGTGGGCCGGGGGTCGACGGCAGGACAGGCGAGAACGAGGCACAGTGAGGAGGTGAGCGGCAGAGGAGCAGAGGGTGTGAGCTGGGCTGTAAAAAGAGAGAAGGGAGGTGAAGTAGGAGGGGCGAGGTGATGGAGAGCCTTGAAGCCGAGAGTGAGGAGTTTTTGCTTGATGCGGAGGTTCACTGGTAGCCACTGGAGATTTTTGAGGAGGAGAGTAACATGCCCAAAGAGTTTCTGCACAAAGGTGATCCGGACAGCAGCGTGAAGTATAGACTGACGTGGGGAGAGACAGGAGGATGGGAGATCAGAGAGGAGGCTGATGCAGTAATCCAATCAGAATAGGATGAGAGATTGAACCATCAAGGTAGCGGTTTGGATGGAGAGGAAAGGGAGGATCTTGGCGATTTTGCGGAGGTGAGACCGGCAGGTTTTGGTGACGGATTGAATTTGAGGGGTGAACGAGAGAGCAGAGTCGAGGATGACACCAAGGCTGCAGGCCTGTGAGACGGGAAGGATGGTAGTGCCATCAACAGTGACGGGAAAGTCAGGGAGACGGCAGGGTTTGGAAGGGAAGATAAGGACTTCAGTCTTGGACATATTTAATTTTAGATGGTCGGCAGACATCCAGATGGAGATGTCCTGAAGGCAGGAGGAGACACGAGCCTGAAGGGAGGGAGGGAGAGCAGGGGCAGAGATGTAGATTTGGGTGTCATTAATGTAGAGATGATAGTTGAAGCCGTGGGAGAAAATAAGTTCACCAAGGGACTGAGTGTAGATGGACAACAGAAGGGGACCCAGCACTGACCCTTGAAGAACCCCTACAGTAAGGGAATGGGAGGGGGAGGAGGAGCCCGCAAGGGATACTGAGAATGAACGGCCAGAGAGACAAGAGGAGAACCAGGAGAGGACGGAATCTGTGAAGCCAAAGTTGGATAGCATTTTGAGGAGAAGGGGGTGTTCCACAGTGTCGAAGGCAGCTGAGAGATCGAGAACGATTAGGATAGGGTAGGAGCTGTTGCATTTGGCAAAAAGAAGGTCATTACTGACCTTTGAGAGGGCAGTGTCCATGGAGTGTAGGGGACGGAAGCCAGATTGGAGGTGGTCGAGAAGAGAGTTGGCATTGAGGAATTCAAGGCAGCGGGTCTAGACGGCTCGTTCAAGGAGTTTGGAAAGGAATGGTAGGAGGGAGATAGGGAAATAACTAGAAGGGGACATGGGATCAAGAGAGCGTTTTTTTAGGCTGGGGAGACGTGGACATGTTTGAAGGCAGCGGGGAAGGAACTAGTGGAGAGTAAGCGGTTGAAAGAGGAAGTTAAGGAGGGAGGAGGGAAGGGGCGAGGGATTTCATAAAATGAGAGGGGATGGGGTCAGAAGCACAGGTGGCTGGAGTAACACTTGAGAGGAGGGAGGAGATCTCATCTGAGGATACTGCTGGGAAGGATGGGAGAGTAGCAGAGAGGGTTGAGAGCAGGGGGGTTGGAGAAGGGGGAGGAATGACTTTGGGGAGCTCAGACCTGATGGAGTTAATTTTACTAATGAAGTAGGAGGCCAGGTAATTGGGGGTGAGGGATGGAGGAGGGAGAGGAGCAGGGGGCCTGAGAAGGTAGTTACATGTACGGAAGAGCTGATAATGTACGGGTCACACAGTGGATAAGTGGCGAAGCCAGGATTAGAACCCCGGCACTTCTGACTGCCAGGACCGGGGTGTTTTCCACTAGGCTACAGTGCTTCTTACGTCTGTGCTTTTCTCTGGATTATTCTCCTTCCCTCAGACTGATCTCAAACAACATGACCAGTGCCACCAAGGTGACGGGATTCCTCTTTGTGGGATTCTTGGAGATCCGGGATCTGCAGCTGGGCCATACCACGGTGCTCCTCCTGGTCTACCGAGAGGCCCTGACAGGGAATCTTCTCTTCATCGCTGTCGCCGTCCTCGACCGCTGCCTCCACACCTCCATGAACTTCTTCCTTAAGCACCTGTCCTTATTTGATTTCTGCTTCATTTCTGTCACTGCCCCCAAGTCCATCATCAACTCCATGTCCAACCGTAGAGAAGTCTGTTTTGAGGGCTGTGTAGCCCAGGTCTTTTTGAAGATTCTCTTCATTGCTTCAGAGCTGTCCATCCACACGGAGATGTCTTACAACAGCTACGCCGCCATCTGCCACCCACAAGGTAAGCAGGTTATCCCACGTGGAGCTCACAGTCTAAATCCCCCTTTTACAGATGAGGTAACTGATATTAAGTGTCTTGCCCAAGGTCACACAGCGGACAAGAGGAGGAGGCGGGATTAGAACCCACATCCTCTGACTTCCCAAGCCCGTGTTCTTTCTGTGCTGTTACGCTGCTACTCATGTAAGCCATCCTTCTCATATAAGTGCTGTGGGGCTGAGGTATCAAAGTGCTTATGAGGTACAGACCTCGGTTTGTAGGCGAACCAGAAGGTAGCTGAAATAGAGTGATCGCTTGAGAGTTTAGTCAGGGAAGGCTACTGAGAGAAGGTACGATTTTAATAAGGCTTTGAAGCCGGGGAGAATGATCAACCGTTGGCTATGAAGGAAGAGGAAATTCCAGGCCAGAGGGAGCTTGTAGACAAGGGGTAATTGGAGAGATGGACGTGATTGAGATTCACCGAATAGGGTGGCATTAGAGGAGAGAAGTGTCCGGGCTGGGTTGTAGTGCAAGATTAGAGAGGAAGTAGAAGGGTAAGAGCTGATGTGAGTTGGTGCTTGATATGGAGAGGGTTGTGTAACCACTGGAGGCTTTTGAGGAGAGGGGAGATGGGCATATATAACAAAGCAAGTAGGGGAGTCTGTGTAGCCTTGGTCTTTGCTGATAAAAAAGAATACCATTCTTCATTACAGTTTTCATTTCATTCACAGTCTTTTAGACTGTGAGCCTGTTGTTGGGTAGGGACCGTCTCTATATGTTGCCAACTTGTACTTCGCAAGCGCTTAATACAGTGCTCTGCACACAGAAAGCGCTCAATAAATACGATTGATTGATCGACAAGACGAGGTTCCTTCCATGAAGTTGCCCAATCGCGCAATCAATCAATGGTATTTCCTGAGTGTTAACTATGTGCAGACCACTATACCAAGTGCTTGGAAGATATAACAGAATTGATAATAATAATTGTGGTATTTGGTAAGTGGTTCTATGTGCCAGGCACTGTACTAAGCAAAGTAGATACAAGCAAATAGTATTGGACATTGTCCCTGTCAGACATGGGGCGGCAGTCTTAATCCCCAGTTCACAGATGAGTTAACTGAGACACAGAGAAGTGAAGTGACTTGTCCAAGGCCACACAGCAGAATTAGCAGAAACGTTCCCTTCCCATAATGAGCTTTAAGTCTCGAGCCTTCTCTCTGAATGTTTCCGTCCTTATCTTTATTCACCCCTCCCTGAGCCCCACTGCACTTATGGTCATATCTGTAAATCATTCATTACTATAAATTCATTCAATCGCATTTATTGAGCGCTTACTGTGTGCAGAGTACTGTACTAAGCGCTTGGGAAGTACAAGTTTGCAGCATATAGAGACGGTCCCTACCGAACAGCAGGCTCGGTTCCAGGAAGGTAGCTCATTGTGGGCAGGAAATGTATCTACCAGCTATGTTGCATTATTTATAGCATACTCTCCCAAGGGCTTAGCATAGCCTTCTGCAGGCAGTAAGTGCTCAATAAATACAATTTATTGATTGATCGATTGATTGATTGTCTGAAATCATGTACTACCACAAGGTGCCTAAAGGCATCCCGTCGTACATGGCCAACATCTCCACGGTGATGGAATTCCTCCTGCTGGGATTCTTGGAGATCCGGGAGTTGCAGCTGGGCCACCTGGTGTACCTGGCAGCCCAGAAGGGGAATCTCCTCATGGTCGCCATCTCCACCCTTAACCAGTGCCTCCATACCTCCATGTGCTTCTTTCTCAGGCTCCTGTCCTTCAGTGATCTGTGTCTCATCTCTGTCACCGTCCCCAAATTCATCCTCAACGGCCTGACCGACCGTGGAGAAATCTCCCTCCTGGGCTTTGCTGCCCTGCTCGTTTTAGTTGTTTTATTGCTGTTTCGGAGCTGTCCTTCCTCACGACGAGGTGCTATGGCTGCTTCGCCGCCATCTGCCACCCCCGTGCTACGACCTCATCATGGACCGAGGGGTCATTGGGAAGATGGCGACTGCCTCCTGTCTCAGCGTGGGGCTCATCGGGGCGATGTACTTAGCCAGGAAGTTCACATTAAGATTCTGCGAGTCCAACGTGATCCGGCAGTTCTTCTGTGACGTCCCCTCTTTACTGAAGATCTCCTGTTCGGAAACGCACGCTATCACTGACGTCAGCGGGGCTGTGGATATCGGCTTTGGTTTCATCTCCTTCGTCTCCATCGTCGTCTCCTACATCCGCATCTTCTCGGCCGTGCTGAGGTTCCCGTCCCCCGAGAGTTGGGCCAACACCTTCGCCAACTGTCTGCCCTACCTTGACGTCATCACTGTTTTTCGCTCGACTGGATCTGTTGCCTATATCAAGCCCGTTTCAGACTTCCCCTCGACGCTGGACCTGCTCTTGTCCATGTTCTACTCTGAGGTGCCCCTGCCATGAACCCCATCATCTACAGCCTGAAGAACCGCAACATGAAGACCACCATGGGGAGAGTGCTGGGTGTGGCAGGATGGTCCTGAGGAAATGGGACACATGAAGGCAGCCACGGAAAGGGGGCTGAGCATGAGAGGATGGTCCTGAGGAAAAGAGTCAGGCAAGCTGCCCTATGGAATGTGCTGGTGTGAGGGATGGCCCTGAGTAATAGGGATATGAACGCCTCTCTGAGGAAAACTTTGAGCTAAGACTCATTTACCAAAAGTCAGATAAACCTTTTTACATCAATTTGCCCCTTCCTAACTCAGCACCCTTTCTCCTACTATAAGCCAGCCCCCACATTTCGCTCCTCTAATGCCAGACTAATCATTGTACCTCCATCTTGTCTACCTCACTGTCGAACCCTCACCTGTGTCCTGCCTCTGGCCTGGAATCCCCTCCCTTTTCATGTCCAACAGACAATGACTCTCCCCACTTTCAAAGCCATATTGAAGTTACATCTCCTCCAAAAGGCCTTATCTGACTAATCCCTTCTCTATCACCCCCTTCTGCGTCGTCTGTGCACTTGGATTTGCATACTTTAGTGACTCCTCCCTCTGCCCCGCAACACTTATGTCCATATTTGATATTTATTCATTTATATTCATGTCTATCTCACCATCTAGTTTGTAGCTCATTGCGGGTGGGGAGTATGTCTACCAACTCTTTTGTACTGTATTCTCCCATGTGCTTAGTACAGTACTCTCTAGATAGTACGCGTTCAATCGATATGACGATTTGATTGATTACTGTCTGCCTATGCTTTCGAGTCATCTCTGACCAATAGCAATGCCATAGACACATCTCTCCCATCTCGTTCCACCTCCATCTGAAATTGTTCTGGTAGTGGATCCATAGAGTTTTCTTGGTAAAATCAAGAAGTGGTTTACGGTTGCCTCCTTCGAAGCAGTAAACTTTAATCTCCACCCTCGACTCTTCTCCATGCTGCAGCTGCCCAGCGCAGGTGAGGTTTGACCTGTAGCAAATTGCCTGCCACTCGCTAGCCAGTGCCCAAGCTAGTAATGGAGATCCTTCTGCTTGACTTCCCCTCCCGTACTGGAGATGGTAGGGAGCTCCACTGGTTCCTTCCCTTCTGTCTTCAAACATGCCCATGTCTCTCCCATCCTAAAAAAACCCTCTCTTGACCCCATCTCACTTTCTAGTTATCGCCCCATATCCCTTCTACCATTCCTTTCCAAACTCCTTGAAAGAGTTGTCTACACGTGCTGTCTAGAATTCCTCAACACCAACTCTCTCCTCGACCCCTTCCAGTCTGGCTTCCATCCCCTACATTTCACCGAAACTGCCCTCTCAAAAGTCAACAATGACCTCCTGCTTGCCAAATCCAACGACTCGTACTCTTTCCCAATCCTCCTCGAACTCTCAGCTGCCTTCGACACTGTGGACCACCCCCGTCTCCTCAACACGCTATCTGACCTCGACTTCACAGACTCCGTCCTCTCCTGGTTCTCCTCTTATCTCTCCGGTCGTTCTTTCTCAGTCTCTTTTGCAGGCTCCTCCTCCCCCTCCCATCCCCTTACTGTGGGGGTTCCCCAAGGTTCAGTGCTTGGTCCCCTTCTGTACTCGATGTACACGCACTCCCTTGGTGACCTCATTCGCTCCCACGGCTTCAACTATCACCTCTAGGCTGATGACACCCAGATCTACAACTCTGCCCCTGCTCTCTCCCCCTGTCTCCAGGCTCGCATCTCCTCCTGCATTCAGGACATCTCCATCTGGATGTCTGCCCGCCACCTAAAACTCAACATGTCCAAGACTGAACTCCTTGTCTTCCCTCCCAATCCCTGCCCTCTCCGTCCCCCTCGTCCCCCTCTCCATCCCCCCATCTTACCTCCTTACCTTCCCCACAGCACCTGTATATATGTATATATGCTTGTACTTATTTATTGCTCTATTTATTTATTTATTTATTTTACTTGTACATATCTATTCTATTTATTTTGTTTTGTTCGTATATTTGGTTTTGTTCTCTGTCTCCCCCTTTCAGACTGTGAGCCCACTGTTGGGTAGGGACTGTCTCTATATGTTGTCATCTTGTACTTCCCAAGCGTGTAGTACAGTGCTCTGCACAAAGTAAGCGCTCAATAAATACGACTGATTGATTGATTGATTGACTTTCCCATCTCTGTTGACGGCACTACCATCCTTCCCGTCTCACAAGCCCGCAACCTTGGTGTCATCCTCGACTCCGCTCTCTCATTCACCCCTCACATCCAAGCCGTCACCAAAACCTGCCGGTCTCAGCTCTGCAACATTGCCAAGATTTGCCCTTTCCTCTCCATCCATATTGCTACCCTGCTCGTTCAAGCTCTCATCCTATCCCGTCTGGACTACTGCATCAGCCTTCTCTCTGATCTCCCATCCTCGTGTCTCTCCCCACTTCAATCCATACTTCATGCCGCTGCCCGGATTGTCTTCGTCCAGAAAGGCTCTGGGCATGTTACTCCCCTTCTCAAAACTCTCCAGTGGCTACCAATCAATCTGTGCATCAGGCAGAAACTCCTCACCCTCGGCTTAAGGCTCTCCATCACCTCGCCCCCTCCTACCTCACCTCCCTTCTCTCCTTCTACAGCCCATCCCACACCCTCCATTCCTCCGCCGCTAATCTCCTCACCGTACCTCGTTCTCGCCTGTCCCGCCATCCACCCCCGGCCCACGTCATCCCCCGGGCCTGGAATGCCCTCCCTCTGCCCATCCGCCAAGCTAGCTCTCTTCCTCCCTTCAAGGCCCTACTGAGAGCTCACCTCCTCCAGGAGGCCTTCCCAGACTGAGCCCCTTCCTTCCTCTCCCCCTCTTCCCCCTCTCCATCCCCTCCATCTTACCTCCTTCCCTTCCCCACAGCACCTGTATATATGTATATATGTTTGTACATATTTATTACTCTATTTATTTATTTATTTATTTTGCTTGTACATATTTATTCTATTTTATTTTGTTAGTATGTTTGGTTTTGTTCTCTGTCTCCCCCTTTTAGACTGTGAGCCCACTTTTGGGTAGGGACTGTCTCTATATGTTGCCAACTTGTACTTCCCAAGTGCTTGGTACAGTGCTCTGCACACAGTAAGCGCTCAATAAATACGATTGATTGATTAATTGATTGATTGGAAACTCTCCAGGTGCGACCCTGACAGGGGATGATTGATTGCTACTATTCCAAAAAGGCCACCCCTTGGTGCATCCTAAGATGTACCAGATCTAAGATGGCTTCTGTGATACTCGCCACCAGAGGGGAAATTAAAGTGCTGGGAGGTCATACAGTGCCCATTCCCTCCCAACACACTGTTCCTTTGGACAGGCCCCATGAACAGCGAGGCCCTCTTAGATTTCATTCCTCTAACCATTCCCTGGTATTTGTTAAGTGCTTAGCATGTCCCAGGCACTGAACTAAGCCCTGGGAAGATACATGCTAATCAGAATAGACACAGTCCCTGTCCCACATGGGGCTCACAGTCTTAGTGTACATTTTAGAGATGAGGAAACCGAGGCCCAGAAAAGTGAAGTCATTTGCCCGAAGTCAGACAGCAGAGAAGTGGCAGAGGCAGGATTAGAATCCAGGTCCTTCTGATTCCAAAACAGGTGCTCTACCCATTATGACATACTGCTTCTCCTCAGCTTCCTCCTAAAATAAAAATATTTTTGAGTAGGTATTTCATTACCTGTTCATGTATCCTCTTGACCGTAAGGTCACTGTGGGCAGGAAGCGTGTTTACCAACACAAATTTATTATCCTTTCCCAAGGCTTTAGTACAGTGCTGTGCACACAGTAAGAGCTCAACAAATACCTTTGATTCATTCATTCCTCTAGACCAGAAGCTTCTTGTGGCCGGGGAATGTTTCTACCAAGTCTGTCATATGGTACTTTTCCAAGCAGCTCATACTGTGCTCTGCATACAGTAGGTGCTCACTAAATACCATTGATTCACTGATCTAAATGAACTGACTGATTTATTGGTCTGAGACTATTTCCTTCACATCAGCCCCCTCCCCCAAAAATCTCCCAGAAACCACCATAGCTGAACCTGGAGTATAAAGTCGAGAGGGTGGATAAAGGGGAAGTGTTATATCGTTCCATTATACTCTCCCAAATCATTACAGTGCTTTGAACACAGTAAGTGCTCAATAAATATGGTTGAAAGAATGAACGAGTGAATGAATGACTGTAGGCTGACAATGCTTCATGCCTCTGTCTCCGCTAGTAAGAGCAGTATGGCAGATACATTGTCCCTGTCCAACATGGGGTCACAGGTTATGAGGGAGGGAGAGCAGGTGTTTTATTCTCATTTTACAGATGAGGTAACTGAGGCACAGGGAAGTACAGTGATTTGCCCAAGGTCACACAAATGACCAGTAGAGGACTTGGGATGAGAACCCAGCTCGTCTGACTCCCAGGCCCGGACTGTTTCCATTAGGCCACACTGCTTCTTCTGAGATATTCAGATGGTCCTAATTCCTGGCATGAAATGAGGTTCAAATTCCCAAGGTTTTTTATTAATTCCGGAAAGGGAATGATGATTAGTCCGTTGCTGTTGTTCTAGGAATGAGTTCCAGAGTGGGAACCACGTGAGACTGGGCAGTTGTGAGGAACAGTACTACAGGATTCTGGCCTTCAAAGACATCTGGACGATCAACTGTCTCAGCAGAGCCCCGGGCCCATCCTCCCACAGGGAATCCCCCAGAAAATAACCTGGCTGTCATCTGAGGGGATGGTGCAGCCATTTGGAGAGCCAAGGGTACGAGGGAAGATCCTGACCGCCCTCCCCCCTCACCCAAACCCTCCTATCACCTCAACCTGTGTCCAGGACCAACAAGACAAAAAGAACTGTTCTATTTGCTAAGTGTTTAGTATACCCCAAGAATTGTTGGTGAGTGCTGAGACTCTAAGACTCTAAGTTCTTTGTGGGCAGGGAAAGTGTCTGCTAACTCTATTGTATTCTCCCAATCATTTAGTCTAGTACTCTGCACCGAGTAAATGCTCAAAAATACCATTGATTGATTTCGACAAGAAAATCACATCAGGAACAGTCTGAGAGGTTACACTAAATAGGTTTAGATATATGTCTATATCCTTATAGCCATAGGAAGATTAGTAAGAGTAATAACAATAGTATCAATCAATCAGTAGTATTTATTGAATACTTACCATTCACAGAGCACTGTAATAAGCACGTAAGAATTACAGTTGATAGACACAATTCCTGACCAAAAGAACCTTACAATCTAGTAATCTCTTTCTCCCCCTCCGTATGGGCAGGGAATGTGTCTACCAATTCTGTCATATTGTACATTCTGAAATGCTTGTCTCTACCCCAGCGTTTAAAACATTGCTTGGCACAGAGTAAGCGCTCAACAAATACTATTATTATTATTATTATTAATAATAATATTGTGCTTACGGTTATGAAGGAGGAGAGAGTGCCAGGCCAGAAGGAGTATGTAAACAAGAGTTCAGCGGAGAGATAGATGAGATCGAGGTACAGTGAATAAGTTGGTGTTAAAGGTGCCAAGTGGACGGGCTGGGTTGTAGTAGGAGATTAGTGAAGTCAGGTAGAAGTCAGGTAATTTGTAAACCCGTTGTTGGCCTGGGAGAGTACAGTGAGAGAAGCAGCTTGGCTCAGTGGCAAGAGCACAAACTTGGGAGTCAGAGGACGTGTGTTCTAATCCCAGCTCCACCAACCCATCTTTGTCAAACACACACACACACACACACACACACACACACACACCTGGAGAAGGAGGAGGAAAATAAGGAAGAGGTGGGGGAGGAGGAGGAAAAGGAGAGAAAGGAGGAGGGGGGAATGGAAAGCAGGAGGAACAGGGGGAGGAGGAGGAAAAACGAAAGGACGAGGTGGAGGAGGAGGAGGAAAAGGAGAAAGAAAAGGAGGAAGAGAAGAAGAAGGAAGAGGAGGCGAGGAGGAAAAGGAGAAAGAAAAGACAAAAAGGAGGAAGGAAAAAGGAAAAGGAGAAGTAGGAGAAGAAGCAAGAGGAGGAGGAGGAGGAGGAGGAGGAGGAGGAGGAGGAGGAGGAAGAGGATGAGTGCTTACTTGGGAGAGTACAATCTAAACAATGTGACAGAGTTGATAGACACAGTCCCTTTCCACAAGGACCTTAGGGTCTAGAGGGGGACTGAATCAATTAATAAATCAATCACATATTTATTAAGCATTTACTGCATGCAGAGCATTGCACTGAACGTTTGGGAGAGTACAATGCAACAGAGCTGATAGACACTATCAAATTAATCAATCAATCAGTGGTATTGATTGAGGGTTTATTACTAAGCACTTGAAAACGTACAATATAATCAATGGTATTATTGAATACTCACAATTCATTCATTCATTCATTGAGTCAGTCGTATTTATTGAGCGCTTACTGTGTGCAGAGCACTGTACTAAGCGCTCGGAAAGTACAATTCGGCAATGGATAGAGATAATCCCTACCCGTCAACGAGCACCATATGCGGAACACTGTACGAAGCACTTGGGAAAGTACGATATAGCAGAGTATCCTGCCCATAAGGAGCTTACATACTAGAGTGGGAGACAGAATTTACCAGTCTACTCTATTCAGGACACCTTCCCATAACAGGGGACGAACCCAAACTCAGAAACTCGAACTCAGTTCAGGCCCCTCATTTGCACGGCTGCCCCATCCCTAAACATTTCCTCTCTCGGACCCTGATTCACAGATCAGTTCTTGCTCTTCTCCTCTCTCAGACTCCAATTGACAGACCTGTCCCTCATCTGCTCTTCTCTTGGAACCTATCTCTTCTGGAAGGTCACAACTCCTCCAAGAGGTATTCCCTGATTAAGCCTTATGTACTTATGGCTTACTACAGCACTTATGTTCATATCTGTAATTCATTTATTTATATTAATGTCCCTCTCCCCCTCTAGACTGTAACCTCACTGTGGGCAGGGAATGTGTCTACCAACTCTGTTATATTGTTCTATTGGACTCTCCCAAGCACTTAGTACAGTGCTCTGCACACAGTAAATGCTCAATAAATATGATTGATTGATTGATTGACCCCTGCCCACAATGAATTTTCAGTCTAGAGGCGGGGACAGACCTTAATATAAATAAAGAAATTACAGATATGGGTCTAGTTTCTGTGAGACTGAGGGTGGTTGTTTCCTCAGCTGTAAAATGGAGATTCAATACCTCTTTTCCCTCCTAATTTAACTGTAAGTTCCGTGTGGGATGGGGGCTATTTCAGATCACATTGTCTGGTATCTACACCATTGATTAGCCAAATTGAGAACTTAACGATGCCGCAGTTATTATTATCATCTGTTTGGAGAAATGAGTTTTTTTGTGTTGGAATATTGCTTTCCCTTCTCTAACCATTCCCCATTGCTCACTTTCTTTCCCCAGGCTGAAACCCCCTCCCCCACATATCCAAAAGAACAGAGTTCTCCCCTGTGTTTTAAGCTCTCCTAAAATTTCACCTCCTCCAATCAGTCTTGGAAATGAAGTCTTATGCTTCTACAAGATTTTCCAAGTTTTTCAAAGTTCCTTCTCTACTCCTTGTGGGCAGAGAACATGTCTATCAACTCGTATGGTATGTTAACTCTTTCTATTGTATTCTCCAAGGGCTTAGTCTCACATTTTGCACAGTAAGCACTCAATTAATACCATTGTTTGATTGATTGTTGCACTCAGTGGGCACTCAATAAATCCTGTTACCAAATATGATTACCACCACCACCACCACTAGAACCACATTCAAACATCATTAGGGTTCACTTTTCTATTTGTGTGCTATTAGATGAACAATTATAGGCTTCCTAGAATAGAGATCAGAAATTCTCCAGGATCATGGAATTTTATAATGGCAAACTCTGCCTTTTGATTTAGTGCCCATCTTCTTCCTTATGATTCCCAATATTTGCTTGGACTCTGGTTTCCGCAGCCAATGAAGATTTAACAACCTCAATAACAAGTTGCAATGTGAGACCTTAGAGCCAACCACACCTTAGTTGTAGCTCAGATTGTTTTCCATGGATACATTCCTTAGCATTTGTCCAGACTATAGATTATTTAATGTTTCCTCCATTATCTGGACCACCAAGAATGTGTGCACACGAAAATGGCATTCACCAAGTACAAAGGTTTAGTGTCACCTACAAACTTGGTGATTGCCTTGCACACTGCCTCTTCCAGAACATTCCCTTTCTGGCTGGGAAGGAAAGGGCAGTAAATTCCCTTTGACTATGTGACTCTGACCGTAACTCTGTGTGCAAGTGTATGAGGTTGCATTTCAGGATATACATACTTGCATTACTTTTTATGGGTCATGGTGCATTTGAGCTTCATGATGATGATCATGATCATGATAATAATAGTAGCAGGGATAATAATAGCATTTGTTAAGCACTTACTATATGTCAAGCATTGTACTGAGTGTTGGGGTAAATAAAAAATAATTGGATTGGGCACAGTCCTAGTCCCAATGGGCCTTATCCAAATGGGCCTTACAATCTAAGGGGGAAGAAGAATAGGTATTACCTCACCATATTACAGTTGAGGAAACTGAGGCACAGAGATGTTAAATGAATTTCCTAAAGTCACACAGCCATGCAGATGGTAAAACCAGGACTAGAACCCAGCTTGTCTGATTTCTAGGTCAGGGCTTTTTCCACTAGGCCACAAGGAAGGAGAAATATTTAAATTAAAAGAAAGAGAAGCACTTCAGAACCAGGGCCCTCTTGTAATTTCTACTTTGGGTGCATATGTTTGTAAAATAAATGCAAAATTAGTGATTTTATAAAGAAGAAGAGTTGGAGAAGCTTAGGGAAGCAGCGTGACCTAGTGGATAGAGCACGGACCTGGGAGTCACAAGACCTGGGTTCTAATCCTGGTTCTGCCATTTGTCTGCTGTGTGACCTTGGGCAAGTCACTTAACTTCTCTGTGCCTCAGTTACCTCAGTTGTAAAATGGATATTAAAATTGTAACCCCCATATGGGATAGGGACTCTAACCCACCTGATTTGCTTGAATCTACCCCAGAGCTTAGTACAGTGTCTAGCAAATGATAAGCACTTCACAAATATCACAATTATTATTGTTATATTATTATTATTATCGTTATTGGTATCTCCCTCCTAACATTCCTTTCCAAATTCCTCCAATGAGTTGTTTAAACGCACTGCTTCCACTTTCTCTCCTACAATTCTCTCCTTGACCCCCTGAAATCTGGGTTCTGCCCCCTTCACTCCATGGAAACTGCTCTCTCTAAGGCCACTAATGACTTCCTTCTTACCATATCCAATGGTCTCTACTTTATCCTAATCTTCCCTAGCTTCTCAGTTGCCTTTGACGCTATGTACCAATTAATCAATCAATCAGTGGTATTTATTGAGATTTTATTGCGAGCAGAGCACAATATTCAGCCCTTGGAATAGTATAATACAATAAAGTTGGAAGACATGATCCTTGCCCATAAGGAGCTTACAGTCTACAGCATGGGTTTACACCCCTGTCCTCCATGTCCTCCCAGTCTTCCCAACATCCTGTGGGAAGCTTTCCATTTCTCCTCCCTGGGATTGAAATGCATTTCTGCAGGAAAATAAGGTGTGAGAACAGCCTGTGGTCAGGTCCATTTATGCTCAGATTCTTGGGAAAAATGGATGGTAAAACAAAGGTCACAAGCCACTGGGCACTGAAATTAGGACAAAGAGAGGAACCTGAATATGCTCACTTTATCCCAGGATGGCCCTGCCTGAGGCCATGATTAAGGTTTTAGTTTAACAAAAATGTTTCATTATGATTCACCACTACACTGGACGGATGGTTTTGCCACGCTTTCCTGCTCTTTGAAGGCAGATGAAGCCCTGAGGATCCTGGTGGTGGATATAGGATGGGATGACAGTGATAACAGCTGCAGAGGTGAGTTTGCAGGTTTTCTGGGGGAGGGGCATGACCAGCCAAGCATGGAAAAAGATTTCAGGAAGCACCTCAGGGCTTTACCTACGGTTGCTAATGACCAAAAATATAGCAGACAGCAAGGGCTGGGGTAGGGGTTGGGCAGCACAGCCACTCCCCTCCTGAGCCCTTTGTTAACAGAAGCACTGTCTCTCCATTGTTGATACTCTCACATTGCATCTCTATCATCAGATAATGCCTACTCCTGGGCTTTGGCTTTTATGAGATTCAAGTACAACTGATTCCAAATTACTTCTAGCACTTCTAGAGTGAGTCGCACTGATTTGAGAAACAATGGTTATCAGATTCTTTTATGCAACAACTATGGTGAAATAAAAAACCTGGGAGGTTTGGATGGTGAGTTTGGAGAATAAAAAGGAAGAATGGAGGGATGATATGGAGGGGAAATGAGTACAAACTGTAGGAGCAGAGAACAACCGTTTCCTTCCACCTCCACAGTGCCACTGTAGCCTCGAGGCACCTCTGTGGTCCTGCTCCCCTTGGCCACCTAGCTCACCCTATTCCAATGTGAGGTAGGGTTATGACCGTGGCAGTGAAGTCCCAGTAGGTGGTAGCAAGAAATCAGTAACTGGTTTCTCCTGGGCCTTAATCACTGCAACCTTTCTGCTCCAGGAAAGATGAATGATACAGAAGGAGAGAGTGTGGAATCTTTCAGGTGTTGGTTTTTATGGTATTTGATAAGTTGTTACTATGTAACAGGCAGTGCACTAAGCTCTGGGGGTAGATAAAAGCTAATCAGGTTGGACACAGCCCAGATCCCATGTGGAGCTCACAGTCTTAATTCTCATTTTTCAGATGAGATAACTGAGGCCCAGAGAAACGAAGTGACTTGCTCTCTAATTCTGTGCGACTCTCAATGGCCATGCTAGAAGTAGGTCGTAATCAGTTGGAACTCGAATCCGGCAGACAAGTGGCAGAGTCGGGATTAGAACCCAGGCCCTCTGATTCCCAGGCCTCTGATCTATCCACTAGGCCATGCTGCTGTCCCTTGGGACACTGGGAGCTGTGTGCTCAGCAGGCATCTCTCTCTGTCTCTTTCCTCCCCATCAATCAGCACCTAAGAGCCATCTGAGAACCATTTTATGCTCACAATGGCTTTTATGCGTCAAGATTAAAACTGATTCTTTTCTGAAACCCCTGACAAGAGGTGAGCCAAACTAAAATCGAGGGGTCTTTGTACCTGAGGTCCTGGAAATGGGAAGATTGGATACCTGGAAGAATGCTCTTCAAGGATAAGCCGTCATTTCTCCAACCCTAAAGCTGTGGTTAGAAGCTATAGAGTTTCTACTGAAATCCCTGAAATCTTATTAGCAGAGAAAGGGTTTTATTCATTCTTTCATTCATTCAGTAGTATTTATTAAGCACTTACTCTCTGAAGAGCACAGTACTAACTTCTTGGGACAGTACAACAGTAAACAGACACATTCCCTGTCTACAAAGAGCTTACAGGCTAGAGGAGGAGAAAGACATTAATATAAACACGTATATTACAGAAATGTAAATAGGTGTTGTGGGAAGGGGCGGCAGGATGAATTAAGGGAGCAAGTCAGGACTATACAGAGGAAGAGAGAGAAGAGGAAAGGAGGGCTTAGTCAGAGACGGTATCCTGGAGGAGATTTCCCTTCAGTAAGGCTTTGAAAGGGGAGAGAGTGATTGTAGGTCAGATATCAGGAGGGAGGGCATTCCGGGCCAGGAGCAGGACATGGGTGAGAAGTTGGCAGCGAGATAGATGAGATCAAGCTACAGTGAGTAGCCTAGCATTTGAGGAGCGAAGTTGTGCAGGCTGGGTTGTAGTAGGAGAGTAGCAAGGTGAGGTAGGAGGAGGCAAGGTGATTGAGTGGTAAACCAATGGTAACAAGATTCTATTTGATGTGAAGGTGGATGAGCAACAACTGGAGGTTCGTGAGGAGTGGGGAAGCATGGTCTGAACGTTTTTGTAGAAACATTATCTGGGCAGCAGAGTGAAATATGGACTGGAGTGAGGAGAGATAGAGGCAGGGAGGTCATCAAGGAGACTGATACATTAATCTAGGTGGGCTAGGATAAGAGCTTTGACTAATATGGTAGCAGTTTGGATGGAGAGGGAAGAGTGGGTTTAGCAATGTTGTGCAGACTGAACCAACAAGATTTAGTAATGGGATGAATACGTATGTTTAATGAGAGACAGGAGTCAAGGATAACACCAAAGTGATGGGCTTGTGGGTCAGGAAGGATGGTGGGGCTATCTACAGTGATGGTAAAGTCAGGGGGAGGACAGGGTTTGGTGGGAAGACAAAGAATTCTGTTTTGGACATGATACGTTGGAGGTGATGAGATGACATCCAAGTAAAGATGTCTTGAAGGCAGGAGGAAATATGGGACTGCAGAGAGATCAGGGATGGGGATATAGATTTGAGTACCATCTTCATAATAACAATAATAATTTTGGTATTTGCTAAGCACTTACTATGTGCAAAGCACTGTTCTAAGCGCTGGGGAGGATACAAGGTGATCAGTTCATCCCCTGGGGGGCTCACAGTCTTCATCCCCATTTCACAGGTGAGGTCATTGAGGCACAGAGAAGTGAAGTGACTTGTGCAAGGTCACACAGCTAAGTGGCAGAGCCGGGATTAGAACCCGCGACCTGTGACTCCCAAACCCGGGCTCCTTCCACTAAGCCACGCTTCTTCATAGACGTGGTAGTATTTCGCCACCGACCCTTTGCCCACACCCTCCCTCCGGCCTGAAATTACCTCCCTCCTCAAATATGACAGACAATTACTCTCCCACATCTAAGCCTTATTGAAGGCACATCTCCTCCAAGAGGCCTTCCCTGATTAAGCCCTCCTTTCCTCTTCTCTCACTTTCTTCTGTGTCATCCTGACTTCGTTATTCATCCCCCTTCCCAGCCCCACAATACTTAGGTACATATCAGTAATTTATTTACTTATATTAATGTCTTTCTTTCCGTCTAGACTGTAAGTTCATTGTGGGCAAGGAATGTGCCTGCTTATCATTATGTTGTACTCTCCAAAGCACTTAATACAGTGCTCTGCACACAGTAAGCACTCAATAAACATGAATGAATTAATGAATTAAAGTATAAATGATCTGAGAGGTGGGTAGATATGAGGGTTGAAGGAGATAAAATAGTTATGGATAATACTGAAATTTCAAGTTTGTGACACCAAGAGGAAGGCGATCTTCGGTAGTCAGTGGTGATAAGAAAGTCTGGGACAGGAGAGGATTTCATTGGAAAGTTGAATTCATTGTTATTCGTGTTGAGTTGGAGGTATTGGCAGGGCATTCAAGTTGAAATATATTGATTACTGGAGGAAATGTGAGATTGCAAAAAAGAAGAAAGGTCAAGGCTGGAAAGGTCGATTTGGAGTCATCCATGTTGAGATAGTGAGGCTTATGGGACTTGGGACTGAGCCTTGTAAGATCCCCTCAGTTAAGGGGGTAGAAAGCAGAGGAAGAGCAGTAGAAAGTAACCAAGGAGAATCATCCAGAGAAGTAGAAGGAGAACCATAAAGGACAGTGTCAGAGAAATCAAGGCTGGACCAAGTTTACAGGTGAAGGCAGCAGTAGTAGTGGTGGCAATAGCAGTGGTAGTTGTACTAGTAGTAGTCATAGTAGTAATAGTAGTTGTAACAGTAGTGTAGTAATAGGATTAATTAAACACATACTTTGTGTAAAACTCTGCACTAAATGCTGGGAAACAATATACTGGTTCGAATTAGACATGGACCCTGTCCATGGAAGGTCTCACGATCTATGAATCTAGAAGGTCAGGGAGGACTGAAAACAGACAAATTAGGAACAATAAAACATGAAAACATCAAAATGGCAATGGGACAAAGAGACTATGCAATACATAAAATGTGCCTATTGTATGCAGCACATGGGAAAGTGGTCTGCAACTATCAAAAATAGTTATAATATCAATGAGGAATTAGGATGGGGTAGCTTATTTATGCCTCTCACAGGGTCGCACCTGGAGAGTTTCCAGTACTCTACCAGTCTCGACTACAGGAGGGAGAGGGAAGAAGAGGCATATCCATTCCATTCCTAGATTGGGCAGTGGCTCACAAGTGCAAGGCAATCTGCTAGAAGTAAAAACTCACCTGTTCTGGGCAGCAGCGGCATGGGAGAGAGTCGAGGGTGGAGACTCAAGTTTACTGCATGGAAAGAGGCAATGTTAAACCACTTCCATATTTTTGCCAAGAAATCTCTATAGATACACTACCAGAATGATTGCAGATGGAGGTGGGGTGTTCTGGGAGAAATGTATCCATTGTGTCGCTATGGGTCGGGGATGACTCAATGGCATAAGACAAGACAAGACCCAGGTCAACCAATTCTGGTACAAGTACACGTACATGGAGGAGATGTTGGGGAACGTCGCCAGAGGCTGGCAGGTGTTCGAACGCTGGATGGAGTGGCAGCCTGAAGAGCAGGCCTGGCATCCCTACATCAATTTCGAGCTGAGGTACAAAGAGGTGGACCGGGCCCGCTCCATCTACGAGCGCTTCGTTATTGTCCACCCCGATGTGAAGAACTGGATCAAGTATGCTCGCTTTGAAGAGAAGCATAGCTATTTTGCCCACACGAGGAAAGTGTACTAGAGAGCCGTGGAGTTATTTGGAACGGAACATATGGACGAACATCTCTATGTGGCCTTTGCCAAGTTTGAAGAAAATCAAAAAGAACCCAGCCCGCACCTTCCGCTCCTCTGCCGCTAATCTCCTCACCATGCCTCGTTCTCGCCTGTCCCTCCGTCGACCCCCGGCCCATGTCATCTTCTCGCCTGTCCCGCCATCGACCCCCGACCCACGTCATCTTCTCACCTGTCCCGCCGTCGACCCCCGGCCCACATCCTCCCCCTGGCCCGGAATGCCCTCCCTCCCAATATCCGCCAAGCTAGCTCTCTTCCTCCCTTCAAGGCCCTACTGAGAGCTCACCTCCTCCAGGAGGCCTTCCCAGACTGAGCACCCTCCTTCCTCTCCCCCTCGTCCCCCTCTCCATTCCCCGGTCTTACCTCCTCCCCTTCCCAACAGCACCTGTATATATGTACATATGTTTGTACATATTTATTACTCTATTTATTTTAGTTGTACATATCTATTCTATTTATTTTATTTTGTTAATATGCTTTGTTTTGTTCTCTGTTTCCCCCTTCTAGACTGTGAGCCCAGTGTTGGGTAGGGACCGTCTCTATATGTTGCCAACTTGTACTTCCCAAACGCTTAGTACAGTGCTCTGCACATAGTAAGTTCTCAATAAATACGATTGATTGATTGATTGATTGATATGGATTGAGTATATTGCTCAAGTGGGGAAATAAGAAATTAGCTAATGCCAAACACGTAGCATTAGCAATCTTTACATTTGATGTTTCAGGCTTATGATTGTAATAATTCTGATATTTGTTAAAGGCTTACTATGTACCAAGAGCTATATTAAGTGCTGTGGTAAATACAAGATGACTGGTTTGGACACAGTCCTTATCTCATTGAGGCTCACAGTTTAAGTGGAAGGGAGAACCTGTATTTAATTTCCATCTTACTGATGTAAGAACTGAGTTGGTGAGAGTTGGGATGCTGGCCGGAACTCTTCAGGTCAGAGACCAAGTGATCCCACCGCCCTTCATTAACACAGGCTCATTAAAATAGCCCCTGTTCCTCCTCAGTCCCTGCCCCTTGCGACCCCCTCTTCAACTCTCCCATATTTTCCAGAAGTTTCTCTGGAGGAGATTTTTTGCCTCCTTTCAAAAGTCAATTCCTTCACATAAACAATGGACCCCATTCCTTAGCATCTTATCAAAACTGTCTCTCCCTCCCTTCTTCCCTCCCTAATAACCATCTCGATCCGTTTGATTTTCAATGACATCTTCCCCACTGATATCAAAAATGCACGTCTCCCCTACCTAAAAAATACTTCCCTTGATCCTATGGCTCCCTCTAGTTAATGTCCCATTTCCCTCCTACCATTCCTCTCCAAAATCCTTGAGCAAGTTTTCTGTACCTTTTATATCAAATTCCCTTCCTACAATTCTCTCCTGGACTGCTTCCAATCTAGCTTCCATACCCTTAACTCCACAGGAACCGCCTTCTCAAAAGTCACTGATAATTTCCTTCTTGCCAAGTCCAGTGGTTTCTACTCCATGCTAATCCTCCTTGACCTCTCAGCTGTCTTTGAGATGGTTGATCACCCCTTTCCCATGGAAATGTTATCCAACATTGGCTTCACTGACTGCCCTATCCTGGGACTCCACTTATCCATCTTGCTGTTCATCTTCAGTCTCCTTCATAGGCTCTTCCTCTGCCTCCCACCCCCTAGCTAATAATGATGATATTTGTTAAGCACTTACTACATGCAAAGTACTGTTCTAAGTGCTGAATAGTAATTATGGTATTTGTTAAACGCTCACTATGTGCCAAGCACGGCACTAAGCGCTGGGGTAGATACAAGGTAATCAGGCTATCTACGTGGGGCTCACTGTCTTAACTCCCATTTTGACAGATGAGGTAACTGAGGCACAGAGAACTTAAGTGGCTTGCCCATGGTCACACAGCAGA